>NC_056590.1:3074079-3307714 GCF_018340385.1 Cyprinus carpio
TTCTATTCTGTTTTCTTTTTATTTATTATATTATTTAAAAGCCCTTGCTATGTGTACTGTACTGCGTTAAGCTAACTGAGACTTGTTATAGCACTTGTATATCATTGCTCTTTTGTTGATTTTGATTGCTTCCATTGTCCTCATTTGTAAGTCGCTTTGGATAAAAGCGTCTGGTAAATGACTAAATGTAAATTTAAATGTAATATAGTATTACTTATTTGTTTGCATGGGTTATAAAAATTTGTAATTCTAATTTCTTCAAATATCCCCATAACATCTATACTATACACATTCTACATCATTACTTTTGTATATTCTCTTATATGCTATTCCTTCTTTAATAAATGTTGCACACCCTCCACCTCTTCCAGTTTCTCCATCTTTCCTTTCTACCACATATCCACTGATCTTAAAATCCAAGGAGCTGGCATTCCAAGGAGTAGTAGTGGGAAAGACATTATACAACCATGTCATATCCAAAGCAGCAGTTCCTTCCTCCGCTTTCAAAATCACATGGACCTCCTCCGCTGTAACTCCTGTTAACTTGAGAGATTTGTTAGGACATCCTATGATAATCTTTAACTTGTCCAATTTCCTTTCCACTTGTGAAGTACCATTTACCACTGCACAAAGTCAGTTTTATTCATTGTAATATGTATATCGGATTCATTCCTCTCAGGGTTTACTGCTTTCTAGGTATAGGATTCCACCCTGATTCCTTGCACATTGGTTCTCTGTTTCAACTATACCTTTGGCTTTTATCTTACTAGTAGCTTCTGCATATGTTAAATTTTGCACTGTTTTTATTTATTGTAATCATGAGCTTCTTGTTGTAGGCTACAGGACATCTATGAGATGATTGGAGTCATATCAAGTTAGGTTTCAAGTTTTTACCAACGAAAATTAAAAGCCAAGAGATTTGAAAAATGATTCACCACTAACTGATTTTTTGGTCAAACAAATTTTCCTTTAAAGATATGTTGAAAATATTTAGAGGACGTGTCTTCATTTTGTGAAGGCAAACCTCAAGATAAATTTTTCAACATTACTATTAGAGGAACAACAATCTGTCATGAAATCACTCTAATCTGAGGCTCTCAAGTGTTGTGATTACAAGAACTTTCTGATTTATTGCTCAAGGTAAATGAAAGTATATGAACAAAAAGCTTGAGGATCATATTTTAGTTCACGAATGATGTCAAACTACTAAAAACAAACGAAAGTGATTAAACAGACTTTTAGATGTTCTGTCTGTTAGATGATTAAATGATGGCCACAGCTGTCAATAAAGATTTGCAACAGCACATGAGGATGAGTGAATGAGTGAATTATTCCTTTAACTGAAGTGAGCAATCTATGTTCGACTTGGTTCGAACCTAATGACAGAGTTTATTTGTCACAAGCATATTTACATGCCACTGTGCCACACTTTCCTTTCACAAATAAATGATCAATATATTAAATTTAATACATATTGAAAACATACTAAATAGAATATTGTTAATAGATTTCAATATATTGAACAACACATGAGGAATTGTTGCTTTTCATATATTGGAAAATATGTGACAATACTTATATATCATGCTGGATGCAATTTTATATTTGAAAAAAATATATGTAATAAAATATGGTACTGTGTTTGTATAAATATATTTGAACATGTATGTCAAAATATGTACACAATTATGAGGAAAATATATATGATATATATCCATACATTTGTATTTATATATAATACATAGAGTACATCAATCAGTGAAATCATACGTCAAATTTTATTTTCCACCTACCATGTTGCCTTTAACAAGACATCCAATTGTCCAAAAATCCCCACATTTTAATATATGTTTTCAGTAAACACTTTTTTCTTACATACAATCAAATATATTTTCATGTATGAAATGTGTAAATATAGAAAACGATAGTAAGAAAACAGCTTATGAATGTGTTCAGCTTTATGTAAACCTATGTGTCACCTCATGTAAGAGAAATTAATTGACGGTTTCAACAAAGCTATTACATGTAAAAAATGTAGTTCAGCTTTTGTTTACACTGCTGTATATTTTTTTTATATGAATCAACATATATGGTCTATGCATATATTGAAGTATATTGAGAAATATAAGCACTAGTTTCCGATTTCCAAATCCAATTCAGTTGCATTGCATCAGTCCAGCCAATATTGTATGTGGTTATATGGTTTGCTGTCTCAGACACTTCTCTTTCTGCGATCTTCCTATATTTGGTACTGTAGCAGGTGACAGTGGGGTAAGATGAGCTGGTGGGTGTCAAAGCACATTTTCCCAGACACTTATAATAGCTTTCATTAAAAACATTAACTAACATTGCTGCTTTTTTAATGCTTAACAGATTATTATTTGAAAGTTAATAGTTGGAAACGACATGAAAATAACAAAATGAACTGTTAGTGTACCCATAAATACACATGAACTAGACGAAATGACTCTAATACATTCTAATACATTAGAAGCTGTTGCCCCCATCAAATTGAAAAAGGTTAGAGAAAAACGTACTGTGCCATGGTACAACAGTAATACCCATTCTCTAAAGTAAGAAACTCGCAGTCTTGAGCGCAAATGGAGAAAAACTAACTTGGAAGTTTTTAGAATTGCGTGGAAAAACAGTATGTCCAGCTATAGACAGGCTGTAAAAACTGCCAGGGTTGAGCATATCCACAAACTCATAGAAAATAACCAAAACAATCCAAGGTTTTTAACTTAGCACAGTGGCTAGATTAACAAATAACCAAATGCCACCCAATCTAAATATTCCCTCACAGTTAAATAGCAATAACTTTATGAATTTCTTCACTGATAAAATAGATAACATCAGAAATACAATAACAAATGTAGATTCTACAGCGTCTAATACTTCAGTTACATCCATCGCACCCAAAGACAAACTGCAGTGCTTTACAACTGTAGGACAGGAAGAGCTAAATAAACTTATCACTGCATCTAAACCAACAACGATTATAAGATCCTGTACCCACTAAATTACTGAAAGAGTTGTTACCTGTAGCAGAAAAACCGCTTCTCAATATTATTAACTTGTCGTTATCTTTAGGTCACGTCCCAAAACCACTCAAACTGATGGTTATTAAGCCTTTTTTAAGAAACCACAACTAGATCCTAGTGAACTGGCAAATTACAGACCCATTTCAAATCTTCTGTTTACAAAAAAAATTCAAAAAAAAAAAAAGTCTGCTCAATTGTGCTCCTTCCTTCAAAAATCCCTATGAAGAATTTGAAGTTGGGTTTCAGGCCCCACCATAGCACAGAAACTGCACTTGTTAAAATTACAAATGACTTGCTTCTTGCGTCAGACCAAGGCTGCATCTCATTGCTAGTTTTACTTGATATTAGCGCTGCGTTTGACACCATAGATCATGACATACTCATAGATAGATTACAAAACTATACAGGTATCCAAGGGCAGCTTTAAGATGGTTTAGATCCTACCTATCCAATCGCTTCCACTTTGTTTATTTAAATGGGGAGTCATCTGATTTATCACCAGTAAAATATGGAGTGCCACAAGGATCTGTCCTAGGTCCTCTTCTATTTTCAATGTACATGTTGCCCCTTGGTAATATTAATAAAAAATACGGGATTAGTTTCCACTGTTATGCTGATGATACTCAACTATATATCTCAACAAGCACAGATGAAATTTCTAAATGATCTAAGCTAACAGTGTATTTTAAAAATGTAAAAGATTGGATGAGCAAACATTTTCTCTTATTAAATTTGTATAAGACAGAGATATTACTTATTGGACCTAAAAACAGTACACAGAATCTCATAGATTACAATTTGCAACTAGACGGATGTACTGTTACTTCCTCTACAGTCAAGAATCTGGGTGTTATATTAGACAGCAACTTGTCTTTTGAAAATCATATTTTCCATGTTACAAAAACAGCATTCTTCCTTCTTAGAAACATTGCTAAGCTACGAAACGTTACCTGTTTTTGATGCAGAAAAGCTAGTTCATGCATTCATGACCTCTAGACTGGACTATTGTAATGCACTGCTAGGTGGTTGTCCTGCATCTTCAATAAACAAGCTACAGGTAGTCCAAAATGCAGCGGCTAGAGTCCTTTCCAGGTCAAGAAAATATAATCATATTACCCAAATTCTACAGTCTCTGCACTGGCTACCTATTAAGTTCGGTATCAGTTACAAAATATTATTACTTGCTTATAAGGCCCTTAAAAGCACAATATGTAATTTTTCTGCTTTAAAAATAGCAGAAATCACTATATCTATGTTATATATTTTTTTAGTTGTGTACTTACATTATCTCAACAGTTTCCACGAACTTTCAAATCCGGAGAAAATTATAGTTATTAGATAATATAATTAGAAGACACGGCACGTTTCTTTATTTCCTTTTTGTCGCCCGTCTATGGCGTCATATAACCTTTGACCTCTCTAGTTTCTCTAACTTCCTGCGGAACCGCAGCCAAATACAAAGGTGAACACAGAGCCAACAGAAGCAAAGAACAGACGAAGAAGAAAAAGTAGTAGCTAGCCTTGATCGAGATTATTATATTTTTATTATCTATATTGTTTATATTAGTATTTATACCTCAATCAATCACTTACGTTTAGTTATGGAACATGATTATGCTTGCCTGCACGTTCTGTGAAGCGCAAACGAACGGGTGAAATAAATGACCCGAGAAGGTTTTGGGACAAGAGAAGAAACAAGACAAAGGTAAATATTGGAGTTGCATTTCCAAGATGGAGAGAGCTTCGTGACAAGCTGAATCTACAAAGAGATGCCGAACTCGCTTGCAATATCTATCCGTATATTTTGTGAAACGATGATGTCTTGTGTAAAACGCAGATGGACTAGCTGTCATGTGTAGTATAATGTAAATCCACATTTGTTCTATATCTAGCTGGATAAAGTAGCTTCAAATGCAGTTCACTATCTTGTTCGATATCATAGTATAAACGTAATTATAATTATTAACGAAAGGCGACCGTGTTTTAACATATATTACTACTAGCTAGATGGAATATTGATTTGATAGGCGTCTCATAATTCATATATCTCTCAGTTCGAAAAGACGTGATAGTCAAAATACTAAGTTAGAATGAGTGAGGAATGTGGGGAATGACAGAGCGCGTGTTCCAATGAACATCAGTAACAACAACTCCCATGAGCCCACGCTCTTTCCCGACGTCATCAAAGTACGTCTTTTGTTATTATTTTGATTGAGTGACCCCTGGTGGCCAAAAATTCCATACTGTACGTTTAATGGTTTAACTCCTGCGTACCTAACTAGTCTTCTACCACGCTACAATCCATCACACTTCCTATGGTCACAAAATGCTGATCTTTTGGTAGTACCTAGGATAGAAAAGTCTACCTGAGGTAGAGCTTTTTTGCATTTGGCACCCAAACTCTGGAATAGCCTTCCTGATAATGTTCGGGGTTCAGACGCACTTTCTCTGTTTAAATCCAGATTAAAAACATCTCTTTGGCCAAGCATTCAAATAATGCATCTCATAATTTTGAACTGCAGTTATATCTGATCAAATGCACATTATTATTCTTTAGCTTGGGTTAAACTAATTAATTTTACTTGGCTGGAACAGCAGCTACGCTAATTATGTCTCTATTTGTTTCTCTGTTTTGCCACGGGATTTACTTCCCATTATAACTAGGATTTACACAAGCTCCAGTCTGGATCCAGAACACCTGAGAAGAGATGCCAACCCCTCAGAGGACCTCAGATTATGCTAACCCTGAAACAACCTACAGAACTTCCACATTTTGCTACAAGTTTGAATGCATCATAATTGCTGCTAATAGTTGTAACATTGAGCCAGAGGCGTTCGGATCCATTTGCAGTGTTTTATTAAGAGAATGGTCAGACAGGCAGTAATCAGAGCACAGTGTCAAGTATGTCAAGGAATATCCAGAATCAGTATCAGTACCAGGCAGAGGTCGAGGCAGGCAGAGAATCACAGTCGGTGTAAATAATCCAAGATCAAACACAGAAGGAACAAACAGGAAAGACGCTCGGAAATGCCAGACAGAACTAAACAAGACTTTGTGTTGAATGAGAGTGAAGACAGTTTATATAGGGGAGTGGCAATGGGGAACATCTGGCTGTGAGTAACCCTAAGAACGGGACACCAAATACAAAAGTCCAGAGTGGAGTGCCCATGGGCACTCCAGCTGATGATTGTGACATAACCCCCCCACCCTCCAAGGAGTGGCTTCCAGATGCTCCTAACTGAAAGTAGACCAGAGTTCAGGTGGGAGGTGGAGCGGAGGCAGAACGGGGGAGGGATTGAGGGCCAGGTCCACGTGGAAGTGGATTGACCGTGGACCGAGGCAGTGCCGGCAGAGCAGGAAGCCAGGGTGGAGCAGGTGGAACTGAAGCCCACCGTGGCGGAGCAGAGGACTCCCACAGCCGAGAAGACGAGACAGAAGCCCACCAGAACGGAGTAGAGGACCACCACCGTGGAGTCAATGGCACAGGAGAGCAAGTCTGGTCAGGTAGGACTGAAACAGAGCATACACAGGTTAATGGTGGCCTCCATGGCCATGATGAGGTGGTTAGAGAGTTCCCAAACTGCCTCCATAGCCGTGACAGGGCTGGCAGAGAGTTCACAGCCGGTCTCCGTGGCCGTGACAGGGCAGGATGAGAGTTCGTGGATGGCCTCCGTGGCCATAACAGGACAGGCAATGAGTTTATAGATGGCCTCCATAGCCGTGACAGGACAAGAGTTCATGGATGGATACTACTGACATCTCCGAAGGTTCTGCAGCAGTTGCCACCACCTCTGGAGGTTCCACAGCAGTAACAGTCTCCTTGACAGCAACACAACAAGCTGAGAGAACATTGCTGAGTGCTACAGACAGGATGAGACGAGGCTCTGGAAGATCAGCTGCGACTTGACCTGACTCTGGAAGATCAGTGCTGGCGGCCATCTTGTGCAGTGGCGCTGGTGGTTCAAGCTCCGCTGTCGACTGCGCTTAACAATGTTGCCCCCCCCCCCCCCAAAAAAAAAAAAAAAAAAAAAAGTTATTTGGGGTTTCAACGCTGTCTTCTGCCTCTCCCACAGTGAACAGAGAGTCACATAACAGAAGTGCATAGTCCATGATGTCCCTTAAACTGCCATTAGACTCCTCCCTAGGTAACCATGATTTCACGGATTCATTGAGTCCAAAACAGAATAAATCTTTAAACATGGCTTCATCTAGAGGAACTTGATACACCAACTCACAGAACTGCTGAACATAGTCCTCAATAGATCAATCTCCTTGCCGTAGACTTAACAGCTGGTCAACTGGATCTGTGGTTAGGCTGGATTGGTGAAAGGCTGACATGGAAACCAGAACTGATACCTTGGTGACGAGGCTGCTGGATCCTGGTATGGCGAAGTCTTCTGGCGAAGTCTTCTGTAACGTGGAGTTAGAGGCATTCGGATCCATTTGCAGTATTTTATTAAGAGAATAGTCAGACAGGCAGTTATCAGAGCACAGCGTCAAGTATGTCAAGGAATATCCAGAATCAGTATCAGTACCAGGCAGAGGTCAAGGGAGGCAGTAGAGAACCACAGTCAGTATAAATAATCCAAGATCAAACACAGGGAAACCACTCAGAAATGCCAGACAGAACTAAACAAGACTTCACGTTGAATGAGAGTCAAGAAACAGTTTATATAGGGGAGTGGTAATGGGGAACACCTGGCTGTGATTAGCCCTAAGAACGGGACAACAAATACAAAAGTCCAGAGTTGAGTGCCCTCTGCTGGAGTTCATGGGCACTCCAGCTGATGATCGTGACAAAAGTGTTTTCGTGGTCTGTTTGATTGTCTTTAATTGATTTTTTCGTACATTTCTGCCGTATGCACATAAACTGACAGTCATCACTGATAAGCTACTACGAAATATTGTACAAACTTAATTTTCTTTAAAGTTGCTTTGCAATGATTTGTTTCGTAAAAAGCGCTATACAAATATACTTGAATTGAATTGAACTTGAATTGTTAGTGGTCTAATGCAGGAAATACCATTACAATAGGATTGAGAAACTGTACAACAACAAAGTATGGGCTGGATTTCTATGAAACATCAAGGAAGAAACCTTCCTATTACCCAACATCCTTACCAAGTCTTACCAAGATAATCATTGTCTTAGTTTAATATAAGACCAGTAATACATCCAGTTAGGTTTAAAAAAAAAAAAAATCACTAATAAATTTGGATATTATCTTCATTTAACTCAAGCAACAAACTTTCTTCCAAATCTTTCAAATATATGGTTATAGATATCTTATAGATACAGTCTGGCATTAATGTGTCAGATTGTGCAGATGTGATGTAATTTATATTCAGTACTGTCACAAATTAAACATTTCAAAGCTAGACTCGACAAAGCTACCTAGATCTCCATTAGATTAGATTCCAATTTTGCCATTATTTTTTAATTTATATTTTTATTCAGCTGTTCATTCAGTTTAAGTTTTAATCAAATCAAAGTTTATTTGTATAGTGTATCTCTATCTCAATAGTTTTAACTTATATATATTTTCTTTATTTGTATAGTGCTTTATACAATACTGATTGTGTCAAAGCAGCTTTACAGAGTCAGACAAGAAAATAGTTTGTCAATAATACAAGAGGTCAACATTTTTCCAGCTAAAGTCAGTTCAGTGATGATTCAGTGATGTCATCATCCAGTTCAGCTCTCTTCCAATAGTGTCTGTGCAATCAGTCAAACATCCTCAACTAAGCAAGCCAGAGGCAACAGCAGCAAGAACCCAAAACTCCATCGATGACAGAAATGGAGAAAAAACCTTGGGAGAAAGCAGGCTCATTCGGGGCCAGTTCTTCTCTAGCCAGATGAAACCAGCATGGTGTGATTTAATTACCATACTGCAACACAGATTAGATTGAGCAGAGGACTTGTCTGGTTCTTGTGGTGTTGTGTCGATGGTCATCGAGGTGACGAGGTCTTCACAGAGGATCTGTTTCTGAAGCTCATCTAGTTGACATGTTCTCTGCTGACATTCAGGGCTGCAGAGATCATATATATAGTTTTTATATTATACAGATATTTGACTTTATAGTCACTTTATAGTTTTTGCATATAGTCTACATTCTGCATTCATATTCTACATTCTATTTTCAACAGTCTAAATGGTGCTTATGATGGCGTGCTCCTGAAAATCTTGGACCCTTTTCACATTTCCGAGGTTCTCAGAAGCAGAAGGGTAAATTTCTATAGTGGTAAATGGAAACTACAACAAAATATATTTTGTGCAATTTCCTTTGCCCCAATAGCAAAATAATAAAATACACAAAAGAGTTCTATGACTTTCCGAAAGAGGAAAAAAAACAGAGACTGATTACATTGGTCAGAAGAGAGACAGAGAAGAGAGACTCCCTCAGCCATTTTAATACAAACACTCATGCAGCAGTATCTATATTTAAACTATAAAACTATAGTTTTTAAAATTATTAAAACTATTAACAAATTATAGTTTTGTTATTTAATGCCATGCCAAAAAAAAAAAAAAAAAGTATAGTGTTACAAATCTACATTAACATTTTAAAAAATGAAAACATAAAAAAAAAAAAAAAAAAAAAAAAAACTGCTAGATTTACGATGTTAGTAACTGTGAAATGTGAAAAGGATCTGTAGCTGGTTCATGTGTATTTGATCAGGGCTCAAGCTGAACTTTGCAGGAGGGTCTCCAGAACAGGACTGCTTTAGGTGACAGTAACTCATAAATAATATAATAAAACTGTGAACATTTTACTTTTTATAATAAACGATTAATAACTAACTACTAATTAGGTGACTGGAAATGTTTACTGCAGGTAACTGAATGATTATAGACAGCTCAGTAATGTGAAAGGTGCAGCACGTTTCCGCACCTTTCTTTAGCCTTAAACTGTCTGTTGTGCAAAACATCCATTAAAGCTGTTAAGAACAAGCTTCTCATATAGGCTAGTGTTGCCATGGTCAAAGTGATAGAGGATTTTACTCTGCATAAATACAAATAATATGTATGGCACATTTTACAGTTTTTTTTTTTTTTTAATTGCTTAGAGAATAAAGGAGCACCAAGTTCAATAAGAAAATGTTCAAGGAAGTCTGATAAAATATACCACTCAGTTTTATATTGTTGTACTTAATGATGTGGAAGCTTTGAAAGTTAACAAAACATATGAAAACAATGCAACTAATATAAGTCCCATTTGTGCAACAATGTATTTCTTGAAAAAAAAAAAAATGCAACTTAACGCAACGCAAGTTTCATAAATTCATGGAAACAACTATTTGTGTTTCACAGTCTTATAAACATAATACTGCATAAGTGATCAATCTGATATGTGGGCAATAAATATGTCTGTGTGACTACACTGAAAAAAAAAGAAAAAAAAAGTTAAATAAATAAATAATTGCTATGGAAACCATTTTCACATTTAGAAATTACTATTGTGTTTTAAAAACAGTTACAAAGAAAAAGCAAGTAACATTGAAGTAAACTTAAAAATTTGAGGAGAATCAACAATATATGGTCTCGCATATATTGAAAGTATATTGAAAATATAGTAAAAAAAACACTAGTTCCGATTTCCAAATCCAATTCAGTTGCATTGCATCAGTCCAGGTGCAATATTGTATGTGGCTTATATGGTTTGCTGTCCAGACACTCTCTTCTGCGATCTCTATATTGGTATGTAGAAGGTACAGTGGGGTAAGATGAGCGGTGGGTGTCAAAGCACATTTTCCCAGACATATAAGAGGCTTTCATTAAAAAAACATTAAACGACATTGCTGCTTTTTACTGCTTAACAGATTATTATTGGAAAGTTAATAGTTGGAAACGACATGAAAATAACAAATGAGGCCAACTGGTACTCCGTCAGCCGCACGCCACCCGCAGATTCCCACCACGTACGGGCACGCGGCGCGGTCCTCCAGTAGCAGGCCGCCGCGTGTGCTTCGAATGACTCAATATCGCATTCTAATACATTAGAAGCTGTTGACCCCCCCACCCAGTGAAAAAAAGGTAGAGAAAAATCGTATGTGACATGGACAACATTAATACCCATTTCTAAAGTAAGAAAGCTCGCAGTCTGAGCGCCAAGGGAGAAAAAACTAACTGTGGAAGTTTTTAGAATTGGTGGAAAACACAGTATTGTCCAGCTATGACCAGGCTGTAAAAATGCCAGGGTGAGCATATCACACAAACCTCATAGAAAATAACCAAAACAATTCCAAGGTTTTTATTTAGCACAGGGCAGATTAAGTCAAAATAACCAAATCGCCACCCAATTCTAAATATTCCTCACAGGTAAAATAGCAATAACTTTATGAATTTCTTCACTGATAAAAAAGATAACAGTAGAAATACAAATAAAAAATGTAGATTCTACAGCGGTCTAATACTTCAGTTACATCCATCCACCCAAAGACAAACTTTTACACGTGCTTTACAACTGTAGGACAGGTACGAGCAAAGAAAACTGATCAATGCACTAAAACCAACAAGAGAGTTATACGATCCTGTCCCACTAAATTACTGAAAAGGTTGTTACCTGTAAAATTAACAGAAAAACCGCTTCTCAATTTCGTAACTTGTCGTTATCTTTAGGTCACGTCCCAAAACCACGCAAACTGTGGTTATTAAGCCTTTTTTAGAACCACAACTAGATCCTAGTGAACTGCAAATTACAGACCCATCTTCAAATCTTCTGTTAGGTCTAAAAATTTTAGAAAAAGGTTTGTTGTGTCTCATTGTCGCCTTCCTTCAAAAATCCCAGAAGAATTTGAAGTTAGGTTTCAGGCCCCACCATAGCACAGAAAACTGCACTTGTTAACATTACAAATGGAATTGCTTCGTTGCGTCAGACCAAGGCTGCCATCTCATGCTAGTTTTTACTTTGAGATTAGCGCTGGTTTGACACACTAGCTCATGACATATCTCATACGATAGATACCAAAACTATACTAGGATAGCCAGGGCAGCTTTAAGATGGTTTAGATCCATTACTTCCGGATCGCTCTACCAACTTGTGTTATTGAAATTCGGCTTCTTGTCATTTTCTGCAATTAATCACCAGTAAAATATGGAGTGCCACAAGGATCTGTTCCTAGGTTCCTTTCTATTTGCATCATACATGTTGCCCCTTGGTAATATTAATAAAAAATACGAGGATTAGTTTCCAACTGTTATGCTGATGGATACTCCAACTATATATCTCAACAAGCACAGATGAAATATTCTAAATGATCTAAGCATAACAGTGATTTTAAAAAATGTAAAAGATTGGATGAGCAAACATGTTCTCGTATTAAATTTGGTATAAGACAGGAGAATATTAACTTATTGTGACCTAAAAAAACAGTACACAGCAAATCTCGTTAGAATTACATTGGCACAACTAGACGGAATGTGTACTGTTACTTTCTCTTACCAGTCAAAGAATCTGGCGTGTTATATAGACAGCAACTGTCTTTGAAAATCAATTTTCCATGTTACAAAAACAGCATTCTTCCTTCTTAGATAACATTGCATAAGCTACGAACGTTACCTGTTTTTGAGCAGAAAAAGCTGTTCATGCATCATGACCTCTTAGACTGGGACTATGAAGGCACTGCCTAGTGTGTTGTCCTGCATCTTCAAGAAAACAAGCTACAGTAGTCCAAAATGCAGCCGGCTAGAGTACCTTTCCAGGTCAAGAAAATTAATCATATTACCCAAATTCTACGTCTCTGCACTGGCTACCTCTTAAGTTCGGTATCAGTGTCACAAAAATATTTATTACTTGCTTATAAGGCCCTTAAAAGCACAAAGGTAATTGTTCTGCTTTAAAAATAGCAGAAATCACTATATCTATGTTATATATTTTTTTAGTTGTGTACTTACATCTATCTCAAACAGTTTCCACGAACTTTCAAATCCGGAGAAAATTATAGTTATTAGATAATATAATTAGAGGACAACGGCAAGCGACTTCTTTATTTCCTTTTTTTTTGTCGCCCGTCTATGGGCGTCATATAACCTTTGACCTGACTCTAGGTTTCGCTAACTTCCATGTGGACACCGCCAAAATACAAGGTGAATCCAGAGCAACAGAAGCAAAGAACAGACGAAGAGAACAAAAAGTAGTAGTAGCCTTGATCGAGATTCTTATGATTTTATATCTATATTGTTTATATTAGATATTTATACCTCAATTTCCCCCCACAATCACTTACGTTAGTTATGGGAACATGGATATGCTTATTGCCTGCCCGGTTTTACGTGAAGCGCAACGAAAGGGGGTGAAATAACATCGACCCGCTGTGTGGGAAGGTTTTTGGGACAAAGAGAAAAACAAGACACAGGTAAATATTGGAGTTGCATTCCAAGATGGAGAGAGGCTTCGGACAAGCTGTTTTTTTTAAATCTACAAAAGAGATGCGAACTCGCTTGAATTATCTATCCGATATTTTGTGAAACGATGATGTTGTGTGAACCGCAGATGGACTAGATCTCATGTGTAGTATAATGAAAATCCAATTTGTTCTATAAATCTCGCTGGATAAAGTAGCTTCAAATGCAGTTCACTATCTTGTCGATATCCATAGTATAAAGTAATTATAATATTAACGAAAGGCGACCGCTGTTTAACATTATTACTCTAGCTAGCTGGAATATGATTGATGAAGGGGTCTCATAATTATAATCTCTCAGTTCGAAAAGACGTGATAGTAAACTAAATAAGTTAGGAGATGAGTGAGGAATGGGGGAATGACAGAGCGCGTTTCCAATGGCACATCGTAAACAACAAACTTCCAGGAGAGGCCCACGATCTTTCCGACGTCAATCAAGTACGTCCTTGTTAGTATTTTGTGAGTGACCCCGGGGGCCAAAGAAATCCATACTGTACGTTTAATGGTTTAACTCATGCGTACCTAAACTAGTCTTCTACCACGTACATCCATCAACTTCCGATGCGTCACAAAATGCTGATCTTTTGGAGTACCTAGGATTGAAAAGTCTCCTGAGGTAGAGCTCTTTTTGCATTGGCACCCCAAAACTCTGGAATAGCCCTTCCTGATAATGTGCGGGGTTCCAGCGCACTTTCTGTTTAATCCAAGATGGTAAAAAAATCTCTTTGGCCAAGCATTTAAATAATGCATCTCATAATTTTGAACGGCAGTTAATATGATCAAATGCCACTTATTATTATTAGCTTGGGTTAAATAATTAATTTTAATGGCTGGAACAGCAGCTCACGCTAATTAGGTTCTATTTGTTCTCTGTTTTGCCACGGGAGTTCCTTCCCATTATAACTGGATTTACCAACAAGCTCAAGTCTGGATCCAAGAACAACTGAGAAAGAGTGCCAACCATTCAGAGGACCTAAGAGTCTGCTAACCTGAAACACACCTACAGAACTTTCCCACATTTTGTACAAGTTGAAGTGCATCATAAGAGCTGACTAATAGTTGTAAACATTGAGCCAAGGCGGTCGGATCCAATTTGGCAGTGTTTTTATTAACGCGAATGGCAGACAGGCAGTAATAAGAGCACAGTGTCAAGTCTGTCACGGAATATCACAGAATCAGTATCAGTACAAGGACAGGGTCGAGGCAGGAAGAGAATCAAGTCGGTGTAAATAACTCCAAGATACAAACACAGAAGGAACAAACAGGAAAGAAGCTCGGAAGATTCCCAGACAGAAACTAAAAAAGACTTTGTGATTGATGAGAGTGAAGACAGTTTGATATAGGGGAGTGGTAATGGGGAACATGGCTGTGAGTAACCTAAGAACGGGACACAAATACAAAAGTCCCAGAGTGGAGTGCCCATGGGCCACTCCAGTGATGATTGTGACATAACCCCCCCACCCTCCAAGGAGTGGCTTCCAGATGCTCCTAACTGAAAGTAGACCAGAGTTCAGGTGGAGGTGGAGCGGAGGCAGAACGGGGGAGGGATTGAGGGCCAGGTCCACGTGGAAGTGGATTTGACCGTGGACAGAGGCAGTGACGGGCAGCCAGGAAGCCAGGGTGGAGCGGTGGAACTGAAGCCACCGTGGCGGAGCAGGGACCTAACACAGCGAGAAGACGAGACAGAAGCCCACCAGAACGGAGTAGAGGACCACCACCGTGGAGTCAATGGCACAGGAGAGCAAGTATGGTCAGTAGGACTGAAACAGAGCATACACAGGTTAATGGTGGCCTCCATGGCCATGATGAGGTGGTTAGAGAGTTCCCAAACTGCCTCCATAGCCGTGACAGGGCTGGCAGAGAGTTACATCCGGTCTCCGTGGCCGTGGACAGGGCAGGATGCGGAGTTAGTGGAGGCTCCGTGGCCATAACAGGAAAGGCAATGGAGTTATAGATGCTCCAAGCCGTGACAGGACAAAGAGTTCATGATGGATACTCCTGACATCTCGAAGGGTTCTGCAGCAGTTGCCACCACATTTGGAGGTTTCCCAGCAGTAACAGTCTCCTGACAGCAACTACAACAGAGTGAGAGAACATTTGCTGATGCTACGGACAGGATGAGACGAGGCTCTGGAGATCAGCTGCGACTTGACCTGACTCTGGAAGAAGTTCCAGTGCTGGCTTGGCCTCTTGTGCAGTGGCGCTGGTGGTTCAAGCTCCGCTGCGACTGCGCTTAACAATGTTGCCCCCCCCCCCACGAAGAAAAAAAAAAAAAAAAGTTATTTGGGGTTTCAACGCGTCTTCTGCCTATCCCACAGTGAACAGAGAGTCACATAACAGAAGTGCCTAGTCCCTGCTGTCCCTAAACTGCCATTAGACTCCTCCCTAGGTAACATGATTTCACGATTCATTGAGTCAAACAGAATAAACTGTAAACATGCTTCTTAGAGAAATTGATACACCAACTCACAGAACTGCTGAACATGTCCTCAATAGATGTCAATCTACTTGCCGTAGGACTTAACCGCTGGTCAACTGGATCTGTGTAGGGCTGGATTGGTTGAAAGGCTGACATGGAAACAAGAAAACTGATACCTTGGTGACGAGGCTGCTGGATCCTCGGCTATGGCGAAGCTTCTGGCGACGATCTTCTGTAACGTGGAGTTAGAGGCATTCGGACCATTTGCAGTATTTTATAAGAGAATGTCCGACAGGCAGTTATCAGAGCACAGCGTAAGTATTCAAGGAATATCCAGAACAGTATCAGTTTAACAGGCAGAGGTCAATGGGAGTCAGAGTAGAGAACCACAGTCAGTAAAATAATCCAAGATTCAAAACAAAGGGAAACCACTCAGAAGGCCAGAAGGAAACAAAACAAGAGCTTCAATTTGAATGAGAGCAAGAAACAGTTTATATAGGGAGTGGTAATGGGGAACACATGGCTGTGATTAGCCCTAAGAACGGGCAACAAATACAAAAGCACAGAGTTGAGTGCCCTTGCTGAGTCATGGGCACTCCAGCTGATGATCGTGACAAAAGTTTTTCGTGTCTGTTTTGATTGTCTTTAATGAATTTTTCGTTTACATTCTGCGTATGCACATAACTGACAGTCATCACTGATAGCTAATACGAAAATTGTACAAACGTTAATTTGTTCTTTAAGGTTGCTTTGCATGATTTGTTCGTAAAAGCCGCTATACAAATTACTTGCATTGAATTGTACTGAATTGTTAGGGTCTAATGCAGGAAATACCATTACAATAGGATTGAGAACTTTACAACAACAAAGTATGGCTGGATTTCTATGACATCATAGGAAAGATAACCTTCCTATTACCCAACATCCTTACCAAGTCTTCCCAAGATAATCATTGTCTTAGTTTAATATAAGACAGTAATAATCCAGTTAGGTTTAAAAAGAAAAAAAAAAATCCTAATAAATTTTGGATTATCTTCATTTAACTCAAGCAACAACTTCTTCCAACTCTTTCAAATATATGGTATAGTATCTATAGATACAGTCTGGCATTAATGTGTTAGATTGTGCAGATGTGATGGTAATTTATAGTTCAGTACTGTCACAAATTAAACATTTTCAAAGCTAGGACTCGAAAAGTTACCTAGATCTCCATTAGATTAGATTCCAATTTTGCCATTTTTTTTTAATTATATTTTTATTCCAGCTGTTCATTCAGTCTAAGTTTTAATCAAATCAAAGTTTATTTGTATAGTGTATCTCTATCTCAATAGTTTTAACTTATATATATTTTCTTTATTTGTATAGTGCTTTATACAATACTGAATTGTGGAAAGCAGCTGGACAGAGTCCCAGCAAGAAAATAGTTTGTCATAATACACGAGGTCAACTTTTTCCAGCTAAAGTCAGTTCAGGATGATCAGTGATGTCACATCCAGTTCAGCTCTCTTACACTAGTGGTATGTTGCAATCAGTCAAACATTCCGCAACTAAGCAAGCCAGAGGCAACAGCAGCAAGAACAAAACTCCATCGAGACAGAATGGAGAAAAAACCTTGGGAGAAAGCAGGCTCATTCGGGGCCAGTTCTTTTCTCTAGCCAGATGAAACAGCATGGTGTGATTTAATTCCATACTGAAAACAGATGTAGATTGAGCAGAGGACTGTCTGGTCTTGTGGTCTTGTGTCGAGCGTCATCGAGGGACGAGGTTCTTCACAGAGGATCTGTTTCTGAAGATCATCTAGTGACATGTTCTCGCGCCTTTGTCAAAAGGCTGCAGAGATAATATATATATATAGTTTTATATTATACCAGATATTTGACTTTATAGTCACTTTATAGTTTTTGCAATCGTCTAATCTGCATTTCCATTCTACATTCTATTTTAACAGTATAAAAATGGTGCTATGATGGCCGTGCTCTGAAATCTTGGACCCTTTTCACATTTCGCGGTTCTCAGAAGCAGATGGTAAATTTCTATAGGGTAAATGGAAACTACAACAAAATATATTTGGCAATTTCCTTTGCCCCCAATAGCAAAACTAAATAAAAATACACAAAAAGTTCTATGACTTCCGAAAGAGGAAAAAAAAATAGAGACTGATACATTGGTTCAGAGAGAGACAGAGCAGAGAGACTCCCTCAGCCATTTAATACCAACACTCATTGCGCAGTATCTATATTTAAAACTATTTAAAACTAGAGTTTTAAAATTTAAAACTATTAACAAAATTATAGTTTTGTTATTTAATGCCATGCCAAAAAAAAAAAAAAAAGTATAGTGTTACAAATCTACATTAACATTTTAAAAAATGCACACATAAAAAAAACAAAAAAAAAAAAAAAAAAAAAAAAACTGTAGAATTTACGAGTTCGTTAATGTGACAGGTTGAAAAGGATCTGCGCTGGTCATGGTGAGATTTGATCAGGGCTCAAGCTGAACTTGCAGGAGGTTCTCCAGAAAGGAATGCTTTAGGTGACAGTAAACTCATAAAGAATATATAAAACTGTGAACATTTACTTTTTATAATAAACGATTATAACTAACTACTAATTAGGTGACTGGAAATGTTTACTGCAAGGTAAACTGGAAGATTATAGGACAGCTCCGTAATGTGCACGGTGCGCACGTTTCCGACCACACCTTTTCTTAAACACATGAGGAATTGTTGCTTTTCATATATTGGAAAATATGTGACAATACTTCTATATCATGCTGGATGCAATTTTATATTTGAAAAAAATACATGTAATAAAATATGGTGCTGTGTATAAATATATTTTGAATGTTTGTGCAAAATCATGAGGAAAATATATATGATACATATCCATACATTTGTATTATATATAATATATATAATATATATAATATGTCAAATTTTATTTTCCACCTACCATGTTGCCTTTAACAAGACATCCAATTGTCCAAAAATCCCCACATTTTAATATTTGTTTTCAGTAAACACTTTTTTACTTACATACAATCAAATATATTTTCATGTATGAAATGTGTAACTATAGTGAGAAAACAGCTTATGAAAGCTTTATGTAAACAAATGTGTCACCTCATGTAAGAGAAATTAATTAACTAACAGTTTCTTTGCAAAAATTACATGTAAAAAAAAAAAATAATTGCAGTACTGTTGTGTTTTATATTGATAGATATACATATTATATATAGTGCAGCTTTTGTTTTCATATATATATATATATATATATATATATATATATATATATGAATATATATATATATATATATATATATATATGTATGTATGTATGTATCAACATATAGCCACACATGGTCTATGCATATATTGCAGTAAATTGAGAAATATAAGCACTAGTTTCCAGTTTCCAAATCCAATTCCGTTGCATTGCTTCAGTCCAGCCAATAATGTTTGTGGTTATATGGTTTGCTGTCTCAGACACTTCTCTTTCTGTGATCTTCCTATATTTGGTAGCAGGGGACAGTGGGGTAAGATGAGCTGGTGGGTGTCAAAGCACATTTTCCCAGACACTTATAATAGCTTTCATTAAAAACATTAACTAACATTGCTGCTTTTTTAATGCTTAACAGATTATTATTTGAAAGTTAATAGTTGGAAATAGCATGAAAGTACAAAAATGAACTGTTAGTGGTCTAATGCAGGAAATACCATTGCAATAGGATTGAGAAACTTTACAACAACAAAGTGTTCCTGTGCCTCAGTGGTAGAGCATTGCATTAGCAGCGCAAAAGGTTGTGGGCTTGATTCCCAGGGAACACATGTTAGGTAAAAATGTTAGCCTGAATGCACTCTGTAAGTAGCTTTGGATAAAAGTGTCTGCTAAATGTGTAAATGTAAGTATAGGCTGGATCTCTATGAAACTTAGTTTAATTGTCTTAGTTTAATATAAGACCAGTAATACATCCAGTTAGGGTTTTTAAATCACTAATAAATTTGGATAATTATCTTAATTTGACTGAAGCAACAAACTTTCTTCAAAATCTTTCAAATATATGGTTTATAGATATCTTTTAGATTTACAGTCTGGCATTAATGTGTCAGATTGTGCAGATGTGATGTAATTTATACGAATTTCATTCAGTACTGTCACAATACAAAAAAAACAAACCTAGACCCCAAAAAGATTAGAATACAACCATTACATTATATTCCAATTTATACATTTATTCAGAATTTAAATCATTATAAATTTAACAATGTTTATTCAGTTTAAGTTTTAATCAAATCAATCAATTCAAGTTTATTTATATAGTGCTTTTGACAATACATATTGTTTCAAAGCAGCTTTAAAGAAAATGCTTGATTGAATGCAATAATGTTATAATACATGTTATGTTGTTAGTTAACGGATCAGTTGGATCAGTTTTGCATATTTGTACAAAGTTCCAAAGCATCAATTTTTTATCTTAATAGTTACTGATTTTAACTTATATATTCTTTTTTCTTTATTTGTATAGTGCTTTATACAATACTGATTGTTACAAAGCAGCTTTACAGAGTCAGACAGGAAAATAGTTTGTCAATAATACAAGAGGTCAAAATTTTTCCATCTAAAGTCAGTTCAGTGATGATTCAGTGATGTCATCATCCAGTTCAGCTCTCTTCCAATAGTGTCTGTGCAATCAGTTAAACATCCTCAACTAAGCAAGCCAGAGGCAACAGCGGCAAGAACCCAAAGCTCCATCGGCGACAGAAATTGAGAAAAAGCCTTGGGAGAGAGCAGGCTCAGTCGGGGGCCAGTTCTCCTCTAGCCAGATGAAACCAGCATGGTGTGGTTTAATTCCAGACTGCAACACAGATCAGATTGAGCAGAGGACTTGTCTGGTTCTTGTGGTCTTGTGTCGATGGTCATCAAGGTGAAGAGGTCTTCACAGAGGATCTGTCTCTGGAGCTCATCTAGTTGACATGTTCTCTGCTGACATTCAGGGCTGTAGAGGTCATATACATAGTTTTTATATCATAGTTATTTTACTTTATAATTTTTGCATATATTCTACATTCATATTCTACATTCTATATTCAACTTTACAGGTGGTAAACGGAAACTACAACAAAATATATATATATATATTTTTGCAATTTCTTTTGCCCCAATAGCAAAATAATAAAATCCAAAATAGAGTTCTTTGACTTTCCAAAAGAGAGAAAAAAAAGAAAACAGAGACTGATTACATTGGTCAGAAGAGAGACAGATGTTAAAGTTATTGTCACTCCCTCAGCCATTTTAATACAAACACTCATGCAGCTGTCACACTTCTCTAGAGCAGGGAATGAGGAGACAAGAAATTCTTCAAATGATACTGACTTTATTGCTCCAAACACATCAGGAAAACTGAATGACATTCAAGACCGGACACCAAAGACAGGGAAACACAGGGCTTAAGTATTAGAATTGATTGAGGAGTAAACTAGATAATTAAAGACACACATGTATGGCATATATGTAAGACATATATGTATGGCACATTTTACAGCCTTTTGAAAAGGATCAGGATTTTTTTTTTTTACTGTTTAAAGAATAAATGTGCACCAAATTCAAATAGGAATTGTTCAAAGAAATCTGATAAAATATACCACTCAGTTTTATTTTGTTGTGCTTAATGATGTGGAAGCTTTGAAAGTAAGCCAAACATATGAAAACAATGCAACTAATATAAGTCCCAGTTGTGCAACAATGTATTTCTTAAGAAACGCAACTTAACCGCAATTACACAAATTCATGCCCAGTGCAAAGGAAACAACCGTTTGTGTTCCCTGTAGATATTTCACTTGTACTGCGTCTTGTTAAATACGCTTATGGGAAAACTCCTTTTGCCCCAATGACTGAAGCCTTTTTTATAATGCAGTGTAACTGCATGGCCATTGGTTCGTGCAGTAAATATAAAACGAACCAATGGCATGGCAGCGGAGCTGCACGAGCCTATGGAGGTTAAGCCCACCAAAGCCCGCCAGAATGGGCGGGGGCATCTGGCTATATAAGCGGCACATTGCCAAAGGATCCTTAGATTATTCTCCTTCAGCGACAACTACAGATCTTCGCTCTACGAGACTGAGGAAGCCTTCGCTGTGATCAAGCCTCACAGCGGATCAAGAGACCTCTTCCTGCTCAGCCATTCTCGCAGCTTCACGCCGCCTTTGCGCCTGCAACAGTGACATCTCCGGTTCCCTGCCGCTATCCAATGGATTAAAATGACAAATTTCAAAGAGCAAATTTCCGGCATTGTTTCAAATACCGCGCCATTTCTGTAATTCATGCAGGGCTCCCCTGCACGCCGCTGCGCTCACCGAGACGGAATTTCTTCATTGTGAGGATATGAGTCTCCCCTCACTGCGATCGTGGAAAGCTTTCTGAGGAAAAAGCAGTGGGGCAGAAGAACTCAGCGCTCAGCTAAGAGTGAGCCCACGCCAGCTGAGCCCCCATGTTCCTCACTCTCTCCACTCAGAGAGGGTTCTTCTGTCCACTTCTCCCTCCCAGACCAGCATCCCTCTGTGGCTGCAAGTGACATGGTCTCATTTGGAGGAAGTGAGTGTGACCCCATGGACGACAGCATGTCGTTAGAGGCTTCAGATGTGGAAGAGCTGTCGGGCTCGTACGTCGACCCTGCCCCATTGCCATCTGCACAGCCCAGCACATCATGGATGTCGAATTATTCTGTGTCCTGTCAAAGGCTGTAGAGGAGCTGGGTCTGGAGTGGTCCCCGCCTGAGGAGCCCACCTGCAGCCGATTGGATGAGTGGTTCTTGCCAGGGCACTTTACCATTCTTCCCTCCACGGTCCACGACGAGATCAACAAGTCTTGGCGTGCCCCCTACACGGCTCACCTCCATGCCTCTTGTACGTCTGCCCTCACGACTGTCGACGGCACCGAAGAAAAAGTGTACAACTCGTTGCCTCCCCTGGCTGAGTCTGTGGCCATGCATCTCTGCCCGCCATCGGCTGGAAGGCAAAAGCTGCCCACCCATCCAAGCCATGTAGGACTACTTCGGCTCTCACCAGCCGAGCCTACTTGTCTGCTGGACAGGCGGCTTCGGTGCTCCATTTCATGGCAGTCTTACAGGTCTTCCACAGCTCCTAATCCTGAGCCTTGCCAGCGCTCCCGCTTGGCCAGATGCTACCAGTTCCCTAAACGCCAGGGCTCCCGAGCCAAGATAGCATTGGACCCTGCGCCCCAGGCGTCATCCTGATCTGTGGGACAGGAAGAGGAGGGGGACAAGTCTCGCTGCAGCCGGACCACCCCCCAAAATGCCTCTGTTATACCTCCAAGCACCCCGTTCAGATCCAGGTGCCGATGGCAGTGTTTTTGTGACCAAAAATACTGTTGTGAACATGGGGCCCACTCTGATTACGTCCACACAACCAACTGCTGTTATATTATGGGGATAATAAAATGAGGTTATACACTCCAATTCGCTCTAAGACCCCCGCACTTCAGCGGCATGGTCCCCACCTCGGTTCGAAGCGAGGATGCACACATCCTACGCACCGAAGTGATGAATTTGCTGGTAAAAAGAGCTGTAGAAACGGTTACCCCAGCTGAGTGCGAGTTAGGTGTTTACAGCCATTACTTCCTTCCTCGTCCCCAAGAAGGATAGGGGCCTAAGGCCCATCCTCGACCTCAGACACTTGAATCGGGCCCTCATGAGATGGCCATTCTAAATGATCACATTGAAACAGATCCTCTCGCACGTATGCCCAGGGGACTGGTTCTTTTCTCTGGACCTGAAAGATGCTTACTTTCACATCCAGCCCCCATGTTACAGACGATTCTTGAGATTTGCCTTTGAGGGAGTGGCTTATCAATACATCCTTCCTTTTGGGCTGTCCCTAGCTCGTCGCACTTTTACAATGTGCATGGATGCCGCTCTTTCCCAGCTGAGACAGATGGGAATCCACATTCTGAAATACCTCGATGACTGGCTCATTCTGGCCCAGTCGGAGGAAGATCTACTATCTCACAGATCCCTCCTCCTCAGCCACCTGGAGTGCCTGGGACTCAGGGTCAATTTTGCTAAGAGCGCGAGTCTCCCAGCCAACGGATATTGTCCTTGGAACAGTTTTGGATTCAGCCCAAATAAGGGCGATAGCCACGCCGGTATGCGTGCTGGCCATCCAGCAGCTTGTGGCATCATTCAGAGTTGGAGCCACTCACCCTCTCAAAATAGCAGCCTTGGCCCCTTGGAAAGATCCTCAGTGGATGGAACAGGGTTGTGCCCCTGGGCTCCGTATGCAGCCCCTTCAGTACTGGCTGAAACCATGAGTTCCATCCCATGTCGCCCCTGGGAATGGTAAACATAATCAATGTATTCGGGCCTGTATAGCAGCCTTGGCCCCTTGGAAAGATCCTCAGTGGATGGAACAGGGTTGTGCCCCTGGGAATGGTCTGCAGAAGGAAGGTGGTCCTCACAGACTCCTCCAACGCAGGTTGGGGAGCGCTGTGCGATGGCAAACCAGCTTTCGGCCACTGGTTGAAAGCAGAAGGCCGGCTTCACATCAACTGCCTGGAAATGCTGGCAGTATGCTTGGGCCTTCAAACCTTTCTGCCAGATCTGAAAGGTCACCACGTCCTGGTCCGTTCAGACAGCATGACAGTGGTGTCCTATATAAATCACCAGGGTGGTCTCTCCTTGAAGCGCCTCTTCACACTAGTGGAGCACCTCTTGGTATGGGCTCAGCTCAACATGCGCTCGCTGAGAGCAGCACATATACAGGGTAGGTTGAACCTAGGAGCGGACATGCTGTCTCAGAGCAAAGTCTCCTCAGAGGAGTGGATGCTCCACCCCCAAACGGTTCAGAAAATCTGGGAGATCTTTGGCAGGGCAGAGGTCGACCTTTTCGCCTCAGGAGACAACTCTCAGTGCCCAACTTACTTTTCAAATGACAGGGACGCGTTGGCCTATGCGCGTTTTGTCATATGACTACCAGTTTGGAGTTTGCTTCCTTCAAGTACACTCTTGGCTCTCAGTGAGTTCTGAGGCTGTACTGATTTATTCTGAAATGATTATACAAGGCCGGGCCGACCTCTCTGAGTTTGGCCCTATTGCCTCTTTCGGGGTTTCCTTGCAGAGTACTTGGTCCCTTTGTGCCCCGTTGGGTGCTTAAGGCAAGTTTAAGTATTAGTCGTTCCTCTAGCAAAGCATGGCGGGATTTAACTGGTTCCCCATAAACGTCTTCAACAAGACACAGTATGAGTGAAGTATCGACAGGGAACATACTTGGTTACTAACGTAACCTTGGTTCCCTGAGATATGGAACGAGTACTGCATACTTTGCCATGTTATGTAGCAGCAAAACTCAGTTGTCGCTTCAGTCAAAGTAACCTGAATGTCCTATGGCGATGTGCCGCTTATATAGCCAGATGCCCCCGCCTATTCTGGGGGGCTTTGACGGGCTTTACCGCCATAGGTTCGTTTTATATTCACTGCACAGACCAATGGCCGTGCAGTTACACTGCGTTACTAAAAAGGCTTCAGTCATTGGAGAAAAAGTAGTTTTCCCATAAGCATCTTTAAGAAGATGCAGTACTCATTCCGTATCTCAAGGAACTGAGGTTACGTTAGTAACCGAGTACATTTCACGTTCTTATAAATGTAATACTGCATAATAGGGCTGGGATGATAAATCGATGCAAAATCGATTCGTGGATTCTTAGATTTTCAGAATGCATCGTGATTCCTCTGGAATCGATTCTGAGCTTAGATTTTAACAGCAGATGGCACTCTAATCTAGCTTTTATCTGCACACTCAAATGCTCATGAAGAAGAGTGCTAAAGAGCGCTTGTGGGATCGGCTGAGTCATGTAATTTTACCTCAGCTTAGAATGCTTTTATGATGCGAGATTAATGTAAACACAGCCCACTGTGAACACCTTTGTAATTCGCTTCAACCTTTTTGAATTTTATGATTTATTATTTTAGGTTCAAGTGTGTGTAAGGATTTGGAAACAAGCAGAGTATGGCTTTTTCTAAAGCATGCAGTGCCATCTACTGTTCAAAACTAAGTTCAGAATTGATTCAAGAAAGAATCGGATGCATTCGGAAACTCTCAGAATCGATGCTGAATCATTTCTCGATTCGCGATACATCAATTTATTTTCCAAGCCCTACTTGCATCAGTGATCAATCTGATAAGTGGACAATAAATCTGTCTGTGTAACTACACTGAAAAAAAAAGAAAAAAAAATGCTATAGAAACCATTTTTCACATTTAAAAATTACTATTGTGTTTTAAAAACAATTACAAAGAAAAAGCAAGTAACACTGAAGTAAAATTAAAAATTTGAGGAAGAAAAACTAAAATTGTATTTTCTTGTAAAATGTAGGGTGAATTCAGATAAAGTGGGCCGTTAATGCTTGATTGTTATGTTTAAGCACTTTCCGAGCATAACAATGGCTGTATTTAATATGAAACACTATTTCTTTAAATGATAAAATAGTTTTGGCTCATGCAATATTACCTTGGTGATTATGGTCACACCACAAAGGAGGACTTTCTCATCATGAAAAGTAGCAATAATTTTATTTTCTAACTTAAGGTTGATCATTGTAAACACATGTAAACACATTATTATGACAGCACTTGCATTATTTGTTGCTGCAATTGACATGGATTGAAATGCAAAAAATACATGCTTTTTTGTTTTTTTTTCTTGTTAAGGTGATTAAATATTGCTTGAGCACTTTGGCTGAATGTGCTACATAAAGCTAGGCACCTTGAAACTTCAGTAATTCTAGAAGAAAGTTTAGGGAAAACAGACAGAAAAAAGGTGTTACAATATTACTTTTGTATTGATTCTCTTATTGAGAATCGATTATTAATTTGTTGTTGTTGTTGTTGACATTTTTGCTTTATTAAGCAAACACAAAAATAACAATTCACATTATTTATCTTTTATATTAAAATTCTATAAATAATCTCAACACAACGTAAAATCAACGTTGTATCAATTGTTTTTCATTTTATGCATTATGTAGGACCTTGGTGAACAGTCACACCAATAACTGCAGAATCGGCTACTTCTGCCAAAGGAATTAAAAGAGCCTATTTTCTCCCATCTGCACAATCTGAACTCCATTAATTATTAACTAAAGTGTAACAATGCTCAGTTGTATGTCTGCATTTAATAGAAGTGACAACGTGATTCCGCAACAGAGGACTTTTGTTGCAAAATACCCCCGCTCATCAGAAAATTAATCAGGAGCTAATCATGTGACGTCGACATCCTGTGTAAGCTTCCTGTCAGCCTTGTTGTTTTCCAATTAAAAGAGTTGACAGCATTAACTCTTTTCACAAGATACAAGGACCCTGTGTATCAAGAAGCATCTCATGATCACAACGTATGGAAACCCCTGCGGCCCCACAGGAATCATTAATAATTAATGGACCTCAACACAAAGGATCCATACAGGATCCATCCCATGACTCTGCTTCCTACTTGCTTGTGAAGTTTTCTACAAACTGAACTTTTCAATAAATAATCTCAAAAGGACAACCATTGAGCAATCTGAAGGTTTAATTATATTCACAAATAATATGTTTTATGTCTTATATGTTTGATGTGTTCAAATGTAATCTGTGCAACTGAACCAATGTTTTATTGGTTTTAGCAGATAGTGCTATTAACTGTGTTTAAGATATGGAAAGTTTAGTGTTGAACGAAAGCTCACATTATTTGTTTAAACTTGGAGCTAATGGAATGTCCAAATTCTGTATTGTGTGCATATTATGACACTTTATAAGGTATTAACCAAAGTTCCACAATGGAGTTCATCTCACATGACGATGTCAGAGGATGCTTAATCAATGTACAAAGAGAAACAGTACGGGGCATGTCTAAGCTCTGCAACAGCATCCCATTGGAAGATCGCATCGTGGAATGGACCAAAGCTGCTTGGATAAAACCCCAATGCCTGAACTAATTCGGCGCACGCTTCCTTCTTCGCCATGGCTTGAACTACCTACTCCAACGCTGCTAGCGTTCTTGTCATCCAGAACTCAAAAACACTCCATTGAAACTTCGTGACTGCCAGGAATCTTCGAAGTCTTGCAAACAGCGAAACTATCTGAAGAAATTATGAAGCTCTACGTAACCAGGCAACCAACCAATCACCAGGAGGGTTTTCCCAAAAGAGGTCATCCAATCGACAGATATGCAAGCGTAAGCGTAAGTTCTACTAGGAAGACTAAATGTCACGTCACATTACAATTAAGGTCTAGCCAATCGGCTTTCAACACGATGGATATAAAAGCGCACTACTCACATCCTATTTTGTGTTTGCAGATACCGCCGCTGTCATTTTTGCGCAAACTGTCGTTTAGGCTATTGCCTGATTTTCACTGGGTTACTTGCAGTTAAGTTCGTTTCCTGCAAGCTATTGCGAGTTTGACATTCCTCTCAAGATGCACATTAGATAGTTGGCTTTGCTCTGGTGTCGTGAATGTTTTTGGTCGTTAGCAGCGTTGGATGATACACAGGCTTCGGAGTTTCCTCGGCAGAGGAAGTGAAACATTGGTGGAGTTCCGAGTGCTTTCCAGTGTTGCCAGGTTTTCTCAAAACCTCCAATTGCTACTCAAAACAATCCCAATCACGTTTCGAGAAGGGAAAACGCATTTCCCTGACAGGAAAAAAAAAAAAAAAAATAAAAAATTCACATTCCAGGCGCTAAATAGCACATTATTGGGGTCGCTTCAACTCGTGGACATGTAAAGCAACCCGCAGCAAAAGTGTTACAATATCCCAATTCCTCAGAAAAAATCGAGGACATTGCAACGCCGGTGCTTTCCGAGCTGTCGCGTCGGCGCGGCGCTGCTTGTGTCTCTATCAACAAAATATTTCATCTGTACGCTCACGTGAACCTGCACGCATGAAATCTCTCTGGGCCTGCTGACGGTCTCTTTCGGCATCTCGCTTTCATCAGCCTACACCTTATAAGTATCATCTTTGTTTTATGCGCTTGGGCATACATTTTATTCTCTGCAAGGTTATTTGCTCAAACGTTTAATATAAAGCGGTTGGTGTTGCGTGATGGTTTATCTAGCAAACTTGCGCTGCATGATCAAGATGTTAATCAAACTAATACATTCAATGTTCGGAACAACTCTTTCTTAAGGCATTTTAAGGCTTGTTATTAAAGGCTTACAATCTTTTTAGCCTACTGATAAAGATCGTTGCTCGCATTATTCCTTCTTAAAAAGGGGCTATGTTTTGCACACCTTTTAAGTATTTTTTGTCTTAATCATATGCTTTTGTCTTTGTTTATTCAGTCATTGTTTCATCTGCATCTATCTACAATAATTCTGAATGCCTCGTAAAGGAATGGGGGTCACTCGTCGGGTTCCCATGGTTATATGGAGTCATCAAGCTTCGTGGGAATTCCATGGCTGCAGATGCAGAGAACTTTGGCTCTCACCTCATCTTTACGCAGGTCACTCTCTGGACTGGCGCTATTATGAAGCAGGCTCTATCAAGCTGATGTATATGGTCATCTTTCAATTGAGTTCTAGGTAAGAGTCGGCTCATCTTTAAAGTCCACGTGAACTGGAGGTCGCTGCTGACTTTATTTCAGTGTGGTGACGTATTTCCAGGCTGAAACGGAATATTGAATAGAGGGCATGGTTTTTGTTTGCACTTCTATTCTCTGTCTTTCACTTATCGCAAACTAATGGCTGGAGGGGTGTGTTTAAGGATATTCTGGCCATGCCGTCAAACTGACGTCATTAGAAAAGGAATGCCATTCCACAGCAGAAGTAAATGTTCAGATTTTGATTAAGGATTACAAAGAAGATTATTTCTTTCTTTTTCAGCGGATTAACTTGCACAGATCATTTACATCAATACTAGCCATGTGTGCTAGTAAAGTCAATTTTGATTTCACGCAGACTTTAAGTTATAATCGAGGCTTGTTTGGTCTTACCCGGCTGTTGCTGCCTTCACCTTACACAGACTGCTGAGGCACTTTGCATAACTCTGCTATGATGGTCATCAGGGACGGTGTCCATTACAGTTATGAAGTTTGGCCTATTGTGGCCTTCACATGTCACAACGACTTTGCTTAAATTGAGTATCTCTTTTATGGTCATGCTGATCTGGCTCATTTTCTTTTTTTTTGGGGGGGGGCGGGGGGATAGGTTGCTCTGCAGTTTCTGGCAGTTAGATGAAGTTTTATCAAGAGTGCGCAGGAGTCTAGCCTAAAGAATTGTATCTGTGTATATGCTCTTATGTCTGCTAGAACCCTAATTCTACCTCTTATCAATTAACCTAATCACCTTCTCAGTGAGGTGGTTTAGAATTCCTGTAATTTGCCTTCAGGCTGCTATGTTCATGATCCTCCTCATTGGATGTCCGTCAAGATCAGACTTTATTCACGTAATGCTCAAGGTACAGTATAATACTCTTAGCAAACTACTGGCGGTGACTACTTCTCACATGCTCCCCATGTCCAGTTTATCATGGTTTTTCACACACAATGGTCTATCGTTGTCATCTACACAAGGCTTTCACATCACATAGCTTAAAGAAAAGTACATTGCCCATCAACGTAATGTAATGCGTGTGTTTAAGGTAAATTAAGCAAATACTGGTGGTGGTGGTGTTACACCTATTCATTAAATTTACTCTTCCACAGCCTCTCGCAGGCTTCCGTCATGGCCTTAGCAGCTATACTCTCTACGGCCTCTTGTAGCGTTCTTTCACGGCCTATCGGGGCCTTTGTCTCTGCGGCTGGTTCAGCTCAATGTAGTCACGTTTAGAAGCTGCGGTCTGTTACCGCTTCTATACACTGGTCACTAATGCTGTTGAACTCGGAGTACAAACATCAGATATGAAGCTACTGGGAAGATGGTCATCCTCCGCATTGGAATTCCACATTAGACCTGAAATACTAAACATCTTAAGGTATATCAAGCTGTCCTCAAGGTAATCTATATGCAAATAATGGTGGTGGTACAATTCCTCTTCATATTACTCCCAACAACCTCTGATTACTGTGGCTTAACTTGTTCTTTCTTTTTGTGGCCCGTCTTTCGTAGCCTTCCCCTCTGTTACCCATCTCGTGGTGTTCCCACTGTGGTCTAATTACATGGCCTTCCTCTCTGTGCATATAGCATTTCACTTCATTCTACGGCCTCTTGGCTTTCTCACTATGGTCAATTTGGACATCCTCCACTGCGGGCTAGCTAGGCCTCTTCTTTGCGGCCTTCGTGGCTTTCTTTTTTGTGGTCCCGCCGGGGGCCGTTCCCACTGTGGTCCCGCCGGGGGGCCGTTCCCACTGTGGTCCGCCGGGGCCGTTCCCACTGTGTCCGCCGGGCCCGTTCCCCACTGTCCGGCCTATCGTGGCCTGTCTCTCTGCCTCACTGTCCGGCCTATCGTGGCCTGCCTCACTGCCTCACTGTCCGGCCTATCGTGGCCTGCCCTCTCTGCCTCACTGTCCACTGGCCTATCGTGGCCTGTCTATCTGCCTCACTGTCCGGCCTATCGTGGCCCGCCTCTCTGCCTCACTGTCCGGCCTATCGTGGCCTCTCTCAAAGGCTCTGTGGTCTATCTTCATTGCCATATAAGCTAATACTTTAGCTATAATCTGATGTTGTATTTTTATGTCTGGCTAATTATCTCAATTTATCTCTTTCGTTCATGTTCCAGGATCCTCTAAGAAATACTTCATCTGGTGCGTATTACATTATTCTTCTTTCTTTTGGGGTAGGCTCCGCCCTGTCTTCGGCAGGATTAGCTGGTATCTACAAACTTCAGATCCACGCTACGGATGGGGCCTACGCCAAAATAATTATATTTTTTGTGTTGTTGTAAATAAATACTTCAGTCTTATCTCTACCTCCCTGAGTCTTTCTGGTAGAAATGGAAGCGTAAGCGTAAGTTCTACTAGGAAGACTAAATGTCACGTCACATTACAATTAAGGTCTAGCCAATCGGCTTTCAACACGATGGATATAAAAGCGCACTACTCACATCCTATTTTGTGTTTGCAGATACCGCCGCTGTCATTTCCCTCCATCCTCCTCCTCCCCACCACCACCAGGTTGGCCCTGTCCATGCGGGGGGTAGGCTCCGCCCTGCCTTCGTCTTCGGCAGGATTAGCTGGTATCTACAAACTTCAGATCCACGCTACGGATGGGGCCTACGCCAAAATAATTATATTTTTTGTGTTGTTGTAAATAAATACTTCAGTCTTATCTCTACCTCCCTGAGTCTTTCTGGTAGAACTGCCACCAATCCGAGGCGCGGGGATTCCCTGAGACGAGGCAACAAGCGAATCTCCAACCACCCCAAACACAAGTAAAACAAACAAATTTCATTCCTTGCTGAAATAAGTGCAGATTGATCTTGAGCAGTAAAGATAAGACACACACACACCCTCTCTGCTTTTGTGATTTTTCTTGGTGCGATCCAAACGAATAACTTACTCCTGTGACTTCATTCAAATTCTGTTATCATCCTCTTCAGTAACTGTGTGTATGTATGTGTGTGTTCATTAGGTTTTTAGATCCATGTAATGGAGTAGCTCAATAAATTCTTGTTTCATTTGTAAAGAAGTATTGTCTTGTGTGGTGTATTTTAAGATTAAACTTTGCCCAGATCCTATGCTACCTAGCTTGTAGTTTATAAATAATCATTCTTTTTGTATTCTCATTAAGCCATGAAGTAATATAAACAGAATTGAAAGGATATACTGATTTTTTACGTTCGCTGGACGAACCGCTGATGAAGTATAAACTAATTAAATTTGGAATCAGTTCAGTTAAAGCGAAATTTGTTAACAAACATATATATATAAAAAAAAAAAGTTTTTAAGGCTGTGATAGGGGTTTGTTAAATACATTAAATAAACATTTAAAAAAAAATGATAAAAACAAATAAACAAACATATATATATAAAATAAATAACTATACAATACCAAAAGTTTTTATAATTTCCAATTAAGATAGAGAATGATTTTTTTATAAGATGGCCAACTTTACCAGACCAGCAGATCTCATGATCTCAATATTTTTATATTTATTGGTATATACTTTCCAAATAACACATTATGAACTGAATTCAAATGAATTGAGCTGGACCTAAAAAAAAAAAAAAGGTAATAATGAAAAGAAAGAAAAAAAATAACAAAAAGTGGCCTCAAGTTTAACAAAAAAGTGGCCAACTTTACCAGTATTCAACCTATATGCCAATAATCTTTGTTTTATTTACAATATATATATCCTAAACAAAATTATAAACGCAACACTTTTGTTTTTTGCCCCCATTTTTCATGAGCTGAACTCAAAGTTCTAAGACATTTTCTATGTACACAAAAGGCCTATTTCTCTCAAATATTGTTCACAAATCTGTCTAAATTTGTGTTATTGAGCAATTCTCCTTTGCCGAGATAATCCATCCACCTCACAGGTGTGGCATATCAAGATGCTGCTAAACATCGTATAGATTTTAAAATCTTGCTTATTACTTATAAAGCCCTGAATGGTTTAGCACCTCCGTATTTGAACGAGCTCGTTACATTATAGTCCTCCACGTCCGCTCCGTTCTCAAAACTCTGGCAATTTGATAATACCTAGAATAACAAAGTCAACTGTGGGCGGCAGATCCTTCTCCTATTTAACGCCCAAACTCTGGAATAACCTACCTAACATTGTTCGGGAGGCAGACACACTCTTGCAGTTTTAAATCTAGATTAAAGACCCATCTCTTTAACCTGGCTTACACATAAAATACTAATACACTTCTAATATCCAAATCCGTTAAAGGATTTTTAGGCTGCATTAATTAGGTAAACCGGAACCGGGAACACTTCCCATAACACCCGATGTACTTGCTACATCGTTAGAAGAATGCGCATCTACGCTCATATTAGTCTGTTTCTCTTCTGATTCCGAGGTCACCGTGGCCACCAGATCCAGTCTGTATCCAAGTCAGATGGTCACTGCAGTCACCCGGATCCAGGACGTATCCAGCCCAGATGGTGGATTAGCACCTAGAAAGGACCTCTACAGCCCTGAAAGACAGCGGAGACCAGGACTAGAGCCCCAGAGACAGATCCCCTGTAAAGACCTTGTCTCAGACGACCACCGGGACAAGACCACAGGAACAGATGATTCTTCTGCACAACCTGACTTTGCTGCAGCCTGGAAATGAACTGCTGGTTTCGTCTGGTCAGAGGAGAACTGGCCCCCCCAACTGAGCCTGGTTTCTCCCAAGGTTTTTTTTCTCCATTCTCTCACTGATGGAGTTTTGGTTCCTTGCCGCTGTCGCCTCTGGCTTGCTTATTTGGAGACACTTCATTTACAGCGATATCGTTGACTTGATTGCAAATTATTGCACAGATACCATTTAAAACTGAACTGAGCTGCATGATGACATCACTGAATTCAATGATGAACTGCCTTTAAACTGTCATTTTGTATTATTGACACACTGTTTTCCTAATTAATGTTGTTCAGTTGCTTTGAATCAAACAATTTTATATAAAATATCAATTAAAACCCTAATGAAAGTAATGACAATACAGAAAATGTGCACACTAAGCACAACATACATACTGGATACTGCAGAAATAGTAAGACACAGCATGTACACAGCATGTCACTTGATTCGTTACTGAATGAATCAGCCATTTGAATGAATAAGTGATGTGACATACAGCCAAGTATGGTGACCCATACTCAGAATTCGTGCTCTGCATTTAACCCATCCAAAGTGCACACACACAGCAGTGAACACACACACACCATGAACACACACACACTGTGAACACACATCTGGAGCAGTAGGCAGCCATTTATGCTCAAATACCTCAGTCGTGGTATTGCCAGCCTGAGACTCAAACCCACAACCTCAGGGTTAGGAGTCAAACTCTCTAACCATTAGGTCACGACTTCCCCCTTCTGATGATTAAATTCAAAATATTCACATATTATGACCCCTTTAATAAAACTGTTAACGTTACGGCAGCGGGGAATATGAACGTGCATGATTTATTTAATTTAATCTGTGATATTTTAATGTTTCAGCAGCCTTCATTAACATGAAAGAAAGGACAATAACAATCCACAACGTAGAGGTATGCAGTTACCGGTAAATATGTTGATTTTTAAATCGTCTCCAAAATCAGAATGAGGTCTGTGGCACTTTGTCTAGATTTATCTGTAGCAACCCAAATTTAGCTACAAAAAAAAAAAAAAAAAATGTCTTATTTAAAAAAAAAAAAAAAAAAGAAAAAAAAAAAGAAAGAAACACATTTCTCAAGAACACGTGGAGTAATGTACAAAAATTGGTCAATAAATGTAAAGATGGTCACAGAGAAAATGGTGTCCATCTTCAACTTCACTTTTACTTCAAATTGAAATTCTTACAATTGAGAAGTACAACCATTCTCTCTCTCTCTCTCTCTCTCTCTCTCTCTCTCTCTCTCTCTGTGCGCATGTGCGGGCGTTTGTTGAGCAGAGTGAGTGGTGTGATATTTTTTTGTGCCTGCTGTGGCTTTAAAAGATATATTCTCTCTCTCTCTTTTTATGTGTTTTTTGTTTGTTTTGTTTTGTTTGTTGTGAAATTAGCAGAGAATCTTAACTGAGCACCTGCTTTAACCAGTCCTTCGCACTGGGAAGCATGGAGACTCAAGGAGTTAAGTTTCTCGATTCCCTCACGCGGCGCAACGGTGTGAAGGTGGTGGCTGCGGGGAGTGTGGAGGAGTGTAGTGTAACGGTCGGTGATGTAGTGGGTCATGAATGTCTGTTAGCCGCGTCCAAAATGAATAACTCAATTGTTCTGTTCTTAAATACAGTAGAGAAAGCAAATGAAGTTTTTGGAAAGGGAATAAACATAAGTGGGTTATTTACTCCAATACTACCTCTTTCTACTCCCGCTAAAAAAGTCACCATTTCAGATGTACCCCCCTTTATTAAAGATGAGACGTCAATGAAGGAATTGTCATGCTTTGGCAAACTGATTGCTCCCATAAAAAAGATTGCTATAGGATGTAAATCGGAGTTAGTGAAACACGTAGTCTTTCAGGCGTTTCACATAAATGATTCTGAATGGAAATAGAACTGATCTTGACGTAAATTTTAAATTTAAAGTGGATGATTTTGATAACACTGTTTTTGTAACTACAGACACGATGAGGTGTTTTGGTTGCAGAAAGTCTGGTCATTTGATCCGCGGCTGCCCGCAAAACAGCGCTCATCACTGTGGGCAGAATGATGGTGAAAAAGGTAACGCTGAGCAGAATGAAGACGAAGTTGCCAATACTTCCAATGCGCCGAATTCTAGTGGTCCAAAAATAGTGTCTGTAGAAAAAAATGTTGAATCTGAGCTAACTAGACAAAGCGTTGAAGTTAATGAAGGAAACGCTAAAAAATCCTAAATTGTATTCTGTGAGAGTGTTGAAAGCAACAGTATTGATTGTGGAGAAGCTCTTGGTAACATACAAACAAGGTTAAATCAGTTTTCTGATACTGAGTCACAAGTGGAGAGTGTAATTCAAAGTGAGGACACATTAATGGATATGGATCAGGTTGTTTTTAAAACACCTCTGAAGAGGAAAAAAAATGACAAGAGCATGATTCTGAAACAGGCTAGAAAGAACCAAGAAGAGAATAAAGTGAATAATGAAAGCAGTGAGAGTGAGTGCTCTGATTCCAGCGGCTCCGCTTGTTCTCAATCCAGTTGGTCATGTCTTGAATATGGAGTGGATGAGATCAAAAAATTCTTGAAAGTGACCAAAAATTTGAGAGGAGTGAAAATTGATGAATATTTTCCAGATCTCAGAAGACTTCTGGAAAATATTAAGTGTTTAATGAGTGAAGGAAGATTTACAGATAAAGAAGTATGTCGTTTAAAAAAAATGACACAAAAATTCAACTCCAATTGAATAATGATGATGAAATGGTATAGTATTTATGCCTTTATTGGATGTTTTGCTCTCTGTGCTGTAGTTTCTTTTTCATTTTTATTTATGAGTGACATTCGCATTGCATCTTTAAATGTGAATGAGGCTAGAGATTGCAGAAAGAGAGCTCAGATATATGAAGTAGCGAAACAGAATAAAATTTATGTCCTGTTTTTACAGGAGACACACAGTGACGTGAAAATTGCAGTTGAATGGGCTAAAGAATGGGGCAGTTTTCTTTTTCTGAGTCACAATATTTCACTCAGTGGAGGAGTTGCAGTTCTGTTTAATAAAAATTTTGCTCCCTCATCTTGTTCAGTAGAGGAGATTGTAAAAGGTAGATTCTTAAAGATAAAAGCTCAATTTGAGGATCATGTTTTTGTTTTTATTTGTGTATATGCACCAACTTCACAGTTTAAAGAAATGTTGTTTTTAAATCAATTGAATACAGTAATAGAAAAAAAGTGATAATGAAGAATTTTTGGTTGTGGGAGGAGATTTTAATTGTGTCGAAAGAAATATAGATAGGAATCATGTAGAACCACATATGGCTTCACGCTGAAAACTGATACAAATGATAGAAGGGAATGAGCTTGTTGATGTATGGAGAAATTTTAATCATGATGTTAAACAATACACATGGACGCATGTTCGTAAAAATGTGTTGTCAGTGGCACTACTAGATAGATTTTATGTTTTCAAACATCATCTTAGTCATTTTGTAAATGGCTCAATTCTTCCAGTTCTCTGATCATAGTTTGGTTGTGTGTAGAATGATTGTTAGTTCTGTTAAAATAAGTAGTTCTTATTGGCATTTTAATGTGACTTTTTTTGTCAGATTTACAGTTTAAAGATGTTTTTAGGTTTTATTGGGAGTCTTTTAGAGAACAAAAAGATAATTTTTCCTTCTTACAGGAATGGTGGGACATTGGGAAAGTAAATATTAGGCAACTATGTCAGCAATATACTCTAAATGTCACAGGTTTTTTAACTCAGTCTATAAAGAAGTTAGAAGAGGAAATTATTGAAAAGCAAGTTTTAATTCAAGAAACAGGAAATCAAGACCATTTAGATTGCCTTTTCACAATTTTCAATGCAAGCTTTTATCTTTGGTGTTAAATATACAAAGAGATGACAGAGAGAGTGTCAGTTGTTAAATTTTGTTATGGGCAAAAGTAAAATGGCAATTTACATGAGTCGGAAAGATAAAATTGAACAAAATCAGGAATTTAATCTGGTGTCTATGTTTGGTGCCATGGTGAAGTCAAGAATTTTGATTGATTTTAGGTTTTATATGTCTCGCCATGTTTGAGGATGTTTGGTGTTATGGAGGGGCTTTGTGCTCTGTTGTAGATGACAATCTTTATTTGACTCAATTTATGTAATTTATTTTAAATAGGTTGTTTTTAATGTTAATTAAATCTTAATTTGTAATAAAGGTGTTTTCAAAATCAAAAAATCTCTCTCTCTCTCTCTCTCTCTCTCTCTCTCTCTCTCTCTGTGCACATGCGCGAGTGTGTGGAGCGAGTGGAGCGTGGCTGTGAGAGCGAGTGTGCAGGTGCGTTTGCAAACTTTTTCCTACTTTTGTTCTGTCTTTTACTTAAAATCACACAAGTTAGTTGGTTTTTGAGTGTAAGGACTGTTTTGTGAGCGGGGCGCCGTGCCGCTTTCGTTTTCGCGAAAGCATGGCGGGTGCTGGCTCGGTGGTTTTAGAGTCACTTACTAGGCGTCACGGTGTGAAAGTAGCATTTGCTACAAGTATAGAAGAATGTTGTTTAGCGGCAGGTAAAGTGGTGGGTTATGACTCTATTCTGTTGGCATCCAGAATGAACAATGCCATTGTAATGTTTTTGAGTACAGTGGAAAAAGCTAATGATTTAGTGGAGCGTGGTTTAGTATTAAACGATGCGTTCACTCCCGTGCTTCCCCTTTCAGTCCGTCTAAGAAAGTGACTTTGTCAAATGTGCCACCCTTTGTAAAGGATGATTTCTTAGTAAATATGCTACCTCGTTATGGAAAATTGGTTTCATCATTTAAAAAGATACCACTTGGAAATGTTTCCCCCTTATTGGAACATGTGGTTTCATTTAGGAGATATGCATTCATGATACTAAATGACAATGGTGAGCTTGATGTGTCTTTTAGTTTTCGTATGGATGATTTTGACTATTCGATCTATGCAACTACTGATAAGATGAGATGTTTTGGCTGTGGTAGGGCAGGTCATCTGGTGCGTTCAATGCCCAGACAAAGTAGAAAATGCTGTGAATGATGAAAACAGTTAGACCACAAAACCTCATCAGAATTAATGCTAGAAAACAGGTGTTGATATGCTTCATGTGAATGTTACAAAAGATGCAGAAGAAGAATCAGTTGTGAAGGTGAATGTTGATAAGAGTGTAACAGAGACTGTAAACAGGTCTAAATCCTCCAATTCTGTGGAACCAATGGACAGTCTGGTAGTACAGATGGAAAATGAAATACAAACCAGTAATGTTCAGAGGGAAAGAAAGCCTCTGTTTTTGTTTCTGATGTGAATCTCACAGAAACAGGAAACTCACAGTCTTTTAAGGTACCCCTGAAAAGGAAGATGACAAAAAATGAAGGGGCTGTGAAGATAGTGAAAAAAGTAGATGTGAGTGAGATGGCAGATGAAGAAGAAGATGAAAGTGATGAATATTCATCTGATTCTAGCAGTGTTTTGTCTCAATCTGAGTGTCAGGTTCAGGGTTATGATGTTCAAAGCATTAAGCTCTTTTTGAGAATCACAAAAAATAAACGAAATGTAAATGTTGGAGAATTTTTTCCAGAATACTATGTTGTTTGTGGAGAGATCATAGAATTTAATGGGTGAGGGATGTTTTACTGATAGAGAAAGCAATGGTGTCAAAAGTATTCACATTCATTACTCAAGTAGTAGTACTAGGGTTTAAAAAGACTTTTGTAGAAGTTGAAGTATCAACTCAAGCTTACACTCAAGTAAAAGTGTAAAAGTACTGGTTTCAAAACTACTTAAAGTATAAAAGTAAAAGTAATATAAACAAAAAAAATAATGCCATAAAGAACAAAAGCTTAGGTCACGCCACTACCCCACCTCCTCAAAAAAACATTTTTTCTAAAAATTTGTGATGCACCTGTTTCAGCTGCATATATGCCCATTGAAAATAAATGCACTTTAGTACAATGCAAATACATTAAATAACTAGAGATATGATGACTAGTTGCCTATAAGTATTGTAATGGTGCAAAAAAGTCATATTTCAGAGGCATGTCATCAATAACCTTTAATGGAATGTAAATGTACATCCAAGCTTAGCTGCAGGAATCTGCGAGGCCAATGGACAAGAAAACTGGTGTACCCAGGGCAGGCTTAGTAACAATTACCCTTGTATGGTTGTCTATATACAATAAACATTAGTGCTGTCAAAATGAATGATTAATCCAAGTGATTAATCAAAAAATAAAAATGAAAAATAACTCATAATCCTGATACCTTCTTGACTGATACCTTCCTGTAGGCTATTCGCTACATACGTCTGCTATAGGGCTGTCAAAATGGCTGAAAAACCAAATTCGATTTTTTTTTACTTATGTATTATCAAAATTCGAATTATATTAAAATTTAAAATGCATAATTTCAGTTAGGGTGAAGAGAAGCTTTTGGCTTTTCTCCTGAGGTCACAAGAGGGCGCATCGAGCAAAATATTACTAATGTACGTTTATTCAAGCATTAGAATACATATATACAATAATATTTAAAATAATGTTTATAAACCAATTATAATTAAGTTGCTTAAACAACTATAAACAAAACAGCATCATGTATGCATGCATAGTTTAATACAAAGCGCAGAAATACCAATCACACAATACATTTTTTATTTAAAAACATGAGAGGCAGTGGGATGGGGAAAAACCCACCATAAATTTTCGAGATATGTTTTTAAAAACTTGAACGAGGGGATAACGAGTTACAAAGTTGGTATCACAACATTGTCAATTGCGTTGTCAATCGCAAACGCTAAATTTATTCAAACGTCTCGCTACCGAACTACCTACAGTAGCTTAATTATCGGAGGAAGAAGAGAAAGCACCCATTTGATAAATCAGCCAGTAGTAAGAAATAATATCTTTTAAGAAATATATTTTTTGATAAACGAACCCAACACTGGCTATGTCCTTGCTGGAGTGTGATGTGATTTGTGTCATGTGCAGGTGCGATGGATCACGTACAAACCAATAGGGTGTCGGAATGTTTCTCATCCAACCACAATCAAATTCACTTCATCCGGATGGCGCGATTTATCTGGATAGGTTTTTTTTTTTGAATGACCGAATGAAAACAAAACGAAATGAAATAGGAGTAACGAGGCTATTTTTAAAATGTAAGGAGTAGAAAGTACAGATAATTGCGTGAAAATGTAAGGAGTAAAAGTAAAAAGTCGGCTGAAAAATAATTAATCCAGTAAAGTATAAATACCCAAAATTTCTACTTAAATAAGGTAACAAAGTATTTTTACTTCGTTACTTGACACCTCTGTAGAGAAGTGTACCGACTGAAGAAAATTGTTAGAAAGCTTAGTTTCGAAAATAGTAATAATGAAGAAGTCTAAATTTTTGGTCTCCATGGTCCCAGCTGCTATGCTTGTATGGGGCTTGTTTTTGTTTTTCTTTTCTTTTAATATGAGTAATATTAATATTGCATCCCTGAATGTCAATGGAGCAAGGGATAGCAAAAAAAGAGCGGAGATCTATGAGCTGGTTAAGCAAAAACATTTTGATGCGGTTTTATTGCAAGAGACACATAGTGATGCACAAAATGCAGCAAATTGGGCAATGGAATGGGAGGGGCTTTCTTTTTTGAGTCACAATAACTCACTTAGTGCAGGGGTTGCTGTTCTTTTTTCTAAATACTTTACCCCTGTTTCTTATGAAGTGGAAGAAATTCTAAAAGGCAAAATTTTAAAGATTAGGACTGTTTGAAAATGTTCTTGTTTTTTTTTTCAATATATGCACCAACTGCATCAGCTGAAAGAATTGTTTTTTTAGATATTTTATGCTTAGCTTTGAAAAAATGTAGTAGTGATGATTTCTTATTGCTTGGTGGTGATTTTAATTGTACTGAACAGAATCTTGACAGAAATCACCTTGAACCGCATATGCCATCACGTAAAAGGCTAATACAATTAATTAAAACTCATGAGCTTAATGATGTATGGAGGAATTTTCACGGGAATAGCAGACAGTATACATGGTCTCATTTTCGTGATAAAGTTGTGTCTTTGGCAAGATTGGATAAGATATATTGCTTTAGGCATCAGATATATGTTTTTAGAAGCTGTTGTATTATTCCTGTATCTTTTTCTGATCACTGTATGGTTCAGTGTTCATTGTTTTTGAATTCGCTAAAGTCAAAGTGTGCATATTGGCATTTTAACAATGCACTTTTAAGTGATAAAGGTTTTGAAGATGCTTTTGAGTTTTTTTGGAAAAATTTTAGGAACACAAAATCAACTTTTAACTCAATACAACAGTGGTGGGACTATGGAAAAGTCCAAATTAAACAGTTTAGTCAGCGATATACGAAGAATGTCACTAGAAATATAGAGAGGTCAATGAAAGTTTTAGAGATGGACATTATTAATTTGGAAGAGCGGCTACAATCCACTGGAGATTGGACATTTACGAGGTGTATTTCTGAGAAAAAATCCAAACTAAATAAATTATTGGAGATGAAAGCACAAGGGTCTTTGGTCAGGTCTCGTTTTCAAAGCATTGAAGAAATGGATGTACCATCAAAAATTTTTTTTGGACTTGAGAAAAAGAATGGTCAAAAAAGATTTTTCCGTTCATTAAGATCTGAGTCTGGGAGAATGTTAACAGATGCTAATGAAATTCGTAAAAGAATTGTTAGTTTTTATAAGGAGCTATATAAATGTGAGCTGAAAATAGAAGAAAACATTCATTCTTCTTTCTTAGAAAACTTACCTCAAGTCACTACTGAGTTAAATAAGGATCTTAGTGTTGAACTACGTCTAGAAGAGCTTAAAAAAGCACTTCAAAGTATGGAGCCTGGAAAGGCTCCGGGTATAGATGGCCTGCCAGTTGAGTTTTTTTAAAAGAGCTATTCTTACCCTTTTACCAACAAAAGGAGACCTTACAGAGATAAAATGCTGGAGACCAGTTTCATTATTGTGTAGTGACTATAAGGTACTCTCGAAAGCACTTGCTAACAGAATTGAAGGTGTTTTGGACCAGGTGATTCATTCTGATCAGACATATTGTATCCCTAAGAGATCAATTTTTGACAATATTTCACTTGTACGGGATATTTTTGATCTTGCACAAATGAAGGATATTGATGTTGGCCTGATCTCTTTAGATCAAGAAAAGGCTTTTGATAGGGTTGAACACCGATATTTGTTAAAAACTCTGGAAGCCTATGGCTTCACAAAAGATTTTGTGGAAAAAATCAGAGTGTTATATAATAATATCGAGAGTATTATTAAGGTTAACGGTGGCTTATGTGCTCCTTTTGAGGTGAAAAGAGGAGTGAGACAGGGTTGCCCTCTGTCAGGTATGTTATATTCTGTGGCCATTGAACCCCTTTTACACAAGTTAAGAGAAAGCATTAAAGGTTTGATTTTACCATATTCTGGTAAAAAGGTTTCCCTGTCAGCATATGCTGACGATGTAGTGATTTTTATTAGTAATCAAAAAGATGTCGACACAGTGGTAAATATTTTAAAGTTTTTTAAGTTTTTCTTGGAGATGATTCCATTGTAAAGAAAAACTGGGACAATGTTCTTGAAAATGTCAAAGGAAGATTTAAATAAATGGAAGTGGTTGTTTCCGAAAATGTCCTACAGGGGGCGTATTCTTATTATAAACAACCTTGTGGCCTCCTCTTTGTGGCATCGCTTAGCCTGCCTGGATCCTCCATTAAATCTACTTGTAGAGATTCTGAAAGTCATGGTAGGCTTCTTTTGGGAAAAATTACATTGGGTATCCCAAAGTGTGCTATTTTTATCCAAGGATGAAGGAGGTCAAGGTCTTATTAATGTGCAAAGCAGAATTGCTACTTTTCGTATGCGTTTTATACACAGACTGTTGTATGGATCCTTTGACTCTAACTGGAAAGTTGTTTCATGTGAGATTTTAAAGAGTGTGGGAGGCCTAGGCTTTGATAAAACTCTCTTTTTAATGGATCCTCTGAAAGTAAACACATCAGATGCACCAATTTTTTACAAGAAATTTTTAAAGTTTGGAATCTGTTTAATATTTTTGTTGAACAGAATCCAAGGACACTTTATTGGTTACTGTAAGAACCATTGATTAATGGGACTCGTTTTGACAATGCAGGAAACGTCTCTTTTCTTTCTGCAAGTGCTGGCAATTTAACCAAAGCTGGAGTAACGACACTTGGACATTTGATAAATATAGCTGGACCTAACTTTGAAAATCTTGAAGAGACTGCTGTAAAGCTGGGCATTAAATCCATTAGGTTGGTTCGGCAAATTCTAACAAAATGGAAGTCAGCATTGTTAGAGGAGGAATTAAAAATCCTCGCAGACTTTTGTCAAGGAATCTTGAAGCCTAATGAGGAGGACTCCTTTTATACTTTAATTTTGTCTCCTAAACTGGAAGAATGTGATGGCCCTTTTTTGGTGAAGAGAGATATATGTTTTTGTGATGATTCTCTGAATGTTAAAGAGGTGTATAAAAGTTGTGTGAAGGTTTTTAATAAAAAAGTCTTGAATAACAGATGTGATACTCCATGGCGTAATGTCCTTGGGCTAAGCAAAGAGTGTAAACCAGAATGGAGAGCACTATATAAGCCACCGTTACCCAAGAGGGGGGGTGATATTCAGTGGAGGATTTTACATGGAGTTATAGCTGTAAATGCTTTAATTTCGGTGTTGAATCCGGAAATAAGTCCTGATTGTCCTTTTTGTGGTCAAAGAGAAACCGTGTTTCACACTTTTATGTATTGTTGCAGATTGAAACCTTTATTCCATGTTTTGGAGAATCTTTTGACATCTTTTTTTGAGGTATTTTCTATGCAAATGTTTATTTGTGGTTTTAAATATGTAAGAAGAAGGTCTTTTGAATGTCAATTGTTGATTTTTGTTTTGGGTCAGTCAAAAATGGCAATTTACGTAAGCAGGCAGAATAAGGTTGAAAATAAATCTGGACAGGATGTTCTGATGGTTCTTACCAATTTAATTAAGTCAAGAGTGGTCACAGATTTCAATTATTTTAAGGCAATGAATGACTTGTTATCTTTTGAAATGAAGTGGTGTTGTAAAGAAGCACTTTGTTCTGTATGTGAAGGCATGGTAGTCTTTGCATTTTTTTTGCAGTAAGGGGTTTTTGTATTAGGAATATGCAGTTTTATATTTATGTACATGTTTTAATTTTTGTGAATATGTAATGTGAATATGTTATTTTGTATGTTTTTTTTTGAAGAGATGTATGAGAATTAACATTTTTGTAATTAAATGGACTTTTCAAATTCTCTCTCTCTCTCTCTCTCTCTCTCTCTCTCTCTCTCTCTCTCTCTCTCTCTCTCTCTTTCTTTCTTTAAGGGAGCAAGATGCAGAATGAATTGGAGTTGTATCCACTGGTCTGTCCAAACCCCTGTGTGTGGAAGACTTGCAATGCAATGATGATATTAATTGGATTTGTTGATGTTGTGATTTATAGCATAATGAATGAGTGAATGAGTGTCTGCTGTGGATCATACAAGCATTTCGAGAAGAGTTTATGTTCTTAATGTTTTGAGTTGAGTAGCAGGGTATTATGGGCTTTGCTTTTTTATGTAATATATATATATATATATATATATATATATATCTATTTATATATATATATATATATATATATATATATATATATAATTTAATTGAATACATTTAAATGTTTTAATTATTTCATATTTTACTATGTGTTAGAACCTAGTGAAACTTTTAAGAAATGTACAAATGTTGGTATTTCTGTTTTTAGTTTTTAAGATTGGTGTTATTTACAACAGAAACTTTATTGCATTACTTGAAAATAGAGGGGGGCTAATTAATATTGATTGTTCGTAATAAATTAATTTTTGTAAGCGTGACATATTTACATGACACACTAACATCCTTAAAACATCACAGATTTAAAAAAAAATTGTCATAACTTAATGTAAATTTACAGCTGTAAGCCATAATCATGATACCATATATATTTCAAATCATTGCAACTAATTTTTACAAGTGAAACATTTAAACTTAGGGTAGAATTATTATTATTTATATATTTTTTTAATTAAGTGCTGTGCATGTAATTCAAAATTACACATGACACATGTTATTTGGACTTACAGTCAAAATCTGTTAAACAACTATTTAAACTTTATTTCAGTTTACAGTCAAAGCATGCTTTCTTAAGTAATGGGTTTACATGTTATGTATGTCTACCTATAGTCAAAATTGGTTTAGTTAAGTAACTGTTTAACCATGTTTTATTACATCTACAGTTAAAACATGTTTCATTAAATCAGGGTTCGAACATGTCATTTATTTTTTTTATTTTTTACAGTGTACATGCTGCAGTATTACAATGTCAAGCGAACTCTTAATGTTTGACCATACCCAAATTATGAGGTTTAGTGTGTTTAGTGTGCTTTGTAACTTAAGCTATTCAATAACCATTACAGACACAGTGAAGGTATAAGGTGAAACTGTACTTTGCTCATAATAGTTTCAAAGTTCTTTTAAAACAAATCATTCCTCTTTCAATAAATCCATAAAGTTAAGTTTCTATTTTCAGGGATTACAGTAATACATTTAGATAATGTTATATATTTTTAACCATAGCCAACATTCCTCATGTGTCAGCTGAATTTGCAATATGTATTAAAATCTCTTAAAAATGCAGGCTTTACACTACATTAATAGACAGACACACATGTATAAATATTAATTAGACATTAGAAATAAAACAATTTGGAGGAAAAAATACATCTTTTTGTTAGTGTACATTTCCATGGTTGTACCGTGTGTATCCTGAAACTGCTCCACAGTTTGAGATTCACTGAACCAAATGATAAACAACACTAATGAGAAAAATGCTTTCATAAAGCTTTATTCATTCAACAGCAAGCAAAAGAAAAGAAAGTATAATCAAGCTTTTAGTTTTCTGTTAATAATGACTGATAACTTTGAGGAGTGTTAACCCTTTAAACCCAACTGAAGTTGATGTTTTTTCTGAGTGACATACACAAAATAATGTAGCAATGAGAGTCAAAAGGTTGGTATCGTTTGATAGAAAACTTTCTGTACTTTCAGGGGGAAAAAAAATAATTCATTTGGACAATGTCCTGCTGAAAAATAGCTGATAAAAATGTAAGAAGAATTGGAGTGCTCAAGAGAAATTTTTCATATCTGTCTTATTTGACATTCGATATCTCAGGACAGAAATAAGTTAGGAGAAAAAAAATGTATGATATTCCCCAACAAGTTAGCTGTATTTGTTTCAAATTTCGTGGTTATAGCATGAAGTATATGAAAGTTATAGTATTTCATAACAAAACAGGCCTTTTTAGTTTGTATCTGACTCATCTGATCATGTTTTATGATGTTACAAGTAAAACGGTGACATCAATATACTTTCATATGGGTTTGGGGGTGACTTCTTGTACAAAAACTCACTCCAGTTTATTTAAAGCCCCAAACAATTATGCTAGTTTTGTTCTACTCAATGAGACCTTTCAAATGACATGACACATGACTATCCGATCTGTATGATATTTTGTACATTAGAGTACATGGATCAAAAAAAAAAATGTGTAAATTATATTTTTTTAATTTATCAGCAAATAACTCTGCACTACTTTGGATTTAATCAAAGTAACAACAACCACAAAAAACAAAAAACTAATATCCATTTTTTGTTGATCAAGGCAGTGGTTTGAAAAACAGGATTTGCAATATTTTCACAGAGGGAGGCGTCCCACCTGCGGTGCACTTCGGTTTAGAGGGACTGCTCAGCGCTCGTTAAGAGTTGATCGGAAAAATTACATTAATTAAAAAGCTGAGATTATATGCTTTAAAATGATATCTATTTTATGTTATTCCATTCAGGGGTTGCTTAGTAATTTGATTTGGAATCGTTTCATGTGGGTGGTGTCCCGCCACCGGGTTTAAACCTTGAGTTTAAAGGGTTAATGATTGAGCCCCTCTGTTGCTGCAGTGACAGATTATAAAGTACATTTACGGATGGAGCCGTCAACACACACGACCCACAGCACTCCCAGGTCAAAGCTCACATGCTTGTGGCCATTGGGACAGGTCACCATTGAGATCCAGTCTGTGCCTTCGGGTTTGGAGCGAGTGACTCCAGTTCTGCAATAGACAAAATACACGTCTTTTTGAATGTAGCATTTGGGTTTTCATTAAAAATTGTGCTTGACAAGTTAATCATTTTGATCATAAAACTTGTAATATCATGACTGTTCAGCTCACCTTTGGTATAAGTTCCCTTGAAAGTTGACACCAAAGATGCTGCCATCAGTGGCTACTTCAATCATGGATAGAAGTCCAGGAATATTCTTAAAGCTTTTGGACCCAGAACAGGCATTACTAGACACATCCTGCACAAGACCAAAAGAGACACAATGCAGTCAGTCATCGTACAGTCATATCAAGAAAATGATTTTGCAGCTTTCTCCCCAGTGTCTTTATTTCTTTAGTTTTGTCAGAAACTCAAACCTTTGCATGATATCTACTTTATAAAATCTTGGTGTACTAAAGCTTTTGTATTTACATGACATTACCTTCATGATGTAGATTTGGTCATTTTGGTTCACTCCCCAACAGCTGTACGGACCACAGCTGTAGTACTTTAGCTTTCCATTAAGTTGAACCCAAGGAGTGGTGCTGGATGGCCATTTGTTGTTAGCATCCATATTTAAACAGTATATGTCATCATTCATATTGACACCTGCAATGATCTGATCACCTCCAGCATCCACCTGTTTGAGAAGCCCTAACACAATCAACAGTTGGATGAAAGTTTAGTCAGTTTAACAAGATCCGTAATAAGATGATGTCTTAGGGACTATGGCTATTTGAAAACATGTAAACTGGCTGATAAGGCTCAACTTTATTTTGCTCTCTGTAACTCTTCACCTGGAAGCTTAATGAAACGGCCACTCTGAAACTTAAAGATGTTGTTTGCTTGGTTAACCCCCAGCTGACCAGCAGGACCAATACTGAAGTGCTTTAGAGACCCGCTGATCTTTGTGAAGACATTATCAATCAGAACGAACACTTCATTAAGATTGTTCACTCCAACCACTGAGCCAGAGCCAGCGTCTATCTGCTTCAGGTTACCACTCATCACAGAACAGTCTAAAGCTGTGAAAACATCAAATCATTGATGACTTTTAAATATTAATTTATTATTTTGTAATATATATATATATATATATATATATATATATATATATATATATATATATATATATATATATATAATATATACACAGGTGCTGGTCATATAATTAGAATATCATCAAAAAGTTGATTTATTTCATTAATTCCATTCAAAAAGTGAAACTTGTATATTATATTCTTTCATTACACACAGACTGATATATTTCAAATGTTTATTTCTTTTAATTTTGATGATTATAACTGACAACTAAGGAAAATCCCAAATTCAGTATCTCAAGAAAATAACAAGTTCAGTTAAGACCAATGCAAAGAAAGGATTTTTAGAAATCTTGGCCAACTGAAAAGTATAAAAATGAAAAGTATGAGCATGTACAGCACTCAATACTTAGTTGGGGCTCCTTTTGCCTGAATTACTGCAGCAATGCGGCGTGGCATGGAGTCGATCAGTCTGTGGCACTGCTCAGGTGTTATGAGAGCCCAGGTTGCTCTGATAATGGCCTTTAGCACTTCTGCATTATTGGGTCTGGCATATCGCATCTTCTACTTCACAATACCCAATAGATTTTCTATGGGGTTAAGGTCAGGCGAGTTTGCTTTAAGAAATTAGAACAGGGATACCATGGTCCTTAAACCAGGTACTGGAAGCTTTGGCACTGTGTGCAGGTGCCAAGTCCTGTTGGAAAATGAAATCTGCATCTCCATAAAGTTGGTCAGCAGCAGGAAGCATGAAGTGCTCTAAAACTTCCTGGTATATGTCTGCGTTGACCTTGGACCTCAGAAAACACAGTGGACCAACACCAACAGATGACATGGCACACCAAACCATCACTGACTGTGGAAACTTTACACTGGACCTCAAGCAACATGAATTGTGTGCCTCTCCTCTCTTCCTCCAGACTCTGGGAGCCTGATATCCAAAGGAAATGCAAAATTGACTTTCATCAGAGCACATAACTTTGGACTACTCAGCAGCAGTCCAGTCCTTTTTGAAGCGAGACACTTCTGACGCTGTCTGTTGTTCAAGAGTGGCTTGACACAAGGAATGCGACAGCTGAAACCCATGTCTTGCATACATCTGTATGTAGTGGTTCTTGAAGCACTGTCTCCAGCTGGAGTCCACTCTTTGTGAATCTCCCCCACATTTTTGAATGGGTTTTGTTTCACAATCCTCTCCAGGGTGCGGTTATCCCTATTGCTTGTACACTTTTTTTCTACCACATCTTTTCCTTCCCTTCGCCTCTCTATTAATGTGCTTGGACACAGAGCTCTGTGAACAGTCAGCCTCTTTTGCAATGACCTTTTGTGTCTTGCCCTCCTTGTGCAAGGTGTCAATTGTCGTCTTTTGGACAACTGTCAAGTCAGCAGTCTTCCCCATGATTGTGTAGCCTACAGAACTAGACTGAGGCCCCGTCCACACGGAGACGCGTTTCTGTGAATACGCACAAATTTTTTATCGAATGGGCGTTTCGTCCACACGGATCGGCATTTTCGGAAGGTGAAACCGCTATTTTTTGAAACCGGGTCCCAGAGTGGATAAATCTGAAAACGCCGTCTTTGCGTTTTCGTGTAGACACCGAATCCGTGTATTTTCTGAAACGATGACGTCATGAGCCCACGTTTCACCCCTAGTCAAACAATTCTACGTCACGTAACAGCAACAAAAACATAAACAAACACTGAATGATTGTCTTTTTATTATCTAACATTAACACAGATTAATAAATGTAATGTTCCATGTTCGTTTGTATACCGTGCACAAGGTTTATACACATAGTCCATGTCTTCTTCTCCCTTTTTAGTGTATCTCTGTGGCAGAATTATAGCGGCACATGCTTGTCTGGCATGTTTACTACATAGTTTTGTGTTGGTTTTGTGGTTTCGTGTGGACGCAGATATTTCTTGAGACGAGGGGAAAAAAAAGATTGGATAGGGAAAGCTCTGGCTTCGTGTGGACACAGTCTGAGAGACCATTTAAAGGCTTTGCAGGTGTTTTGAGTTAATTAACTGATTAGAGTTTGGCACCAGGTGTCTTCAATATTGAACCTTTTCACAATATTCGAATTTTCTGAGATACTGAATTTGGGATTTTCCTTAGTTGTCAGTTATAAACATCAAAATTAAAAGAAATAAACATTTGAAATAAATCAGTCTGTGTGTAATGAATAAATATAATATACAAGTTTCACTTTTTGAATGGAATTAGTGAAATAAATCAACTTTTTGATGATATTCTAATTATATGACCAGCACCTGTATATATATATACAGTATATATATATATATATATATATATATATATATTATATATATATATATATATATATATATGTAAAATAAAATCACATAAACAAAAATACAAAAACATTGTTTACCCAGAGTGTAAAGGAACTGGCAGCAGAAGAGTAGCAGGACGCTCTGATAAACCTTCATTGCTCCACAACACAGTTTGCTGCTTTTAACCTGTTCAAAACCGGAATTAATTTATATTAGTGAAGTATGGATAAAAGCTGATCAATATCACAGTGACAGTAATTAAATGGACAACCTTATCTGGTTAGTTCAGGATTCAGCAGTCACTGGCAAATCTAGTTCACTGAAGACACTTGGATGGAGCAGAACGATGCTGTCACTCAGCTCTGAAACGAAAAGCTGGTATGCGTTGCATTAGCTGCCTTTTTATGCTCACACTGTGAACAGCGGAAGCTGGATGCAATCCTCGCATGCCAATCAGATGTTCTGTCATCACTTTCTCATTCTTCTCATGCCGTTCTTTTTAGCAGAAGGTTTGAGCTGCTCTTCCCCATGACGTGATTAAATGATGGCCACAGCTGTCAATAAAGATTTGCAACAGCACATGAGGATGAGTGAATGAGTGAATTATTCCTTTAACCGAAGTGAGCAATCTATGTTCGACTTGGTTCGAACCTAATGACAGAGTTTATTTGTCACAAGCATATTTACATGCCACTGTGCCACGCTTTCCTTTCACAAATAAATTATCAAAATATTAAATTATTTAATGTATATTGAAAAACATACTAAATAGAATTGTTAATATATTTAAATATATTGAACAACACATGAGGAATTGTTGCTTTTCATATATTGGAAAACATGTGACAATACTTCTATATCATGCTGGATGCAATTTTATATTTAAAAAAATGCATGTAATAAAATATGGTGCTGTGTATAAATATATTTTGAATGTTTGTGCAAAATATGTACACCATCATGAGGAAAATATATATGATATATATCCATACATTTGTATTTATATATAATACATATAGTACATCAATCAGTTAAATCATACGTCAAATTTTATTTTCCACCTACCATGTTGCCTTTAACAAGATATCCAATTGTCCAAAAATCCCCAAATTTTAATATTTGTTTCCAGTAAACACTTTTTTTCTTACATACAATCAAACATTAGTTCATATATGATATGTGTAACTATAGAAAACAATAGTGAGAAACCAGCTTATGAATGTGTTCAGCTTCCTCATGTAAGAGAAATTAATTAACTGACAGTTTCAACAAAGCTATTACTATTATTGTAAAAAAATGTAGTTCAGCTTTTGTTTTCATTGCTGTATATTTTTTATATGTATCAACATATAGCCATATATGGTCTATGCATATATTGCAGTAAATTGAGAAACATAAGCACTAGTTTCCAATTTCCAAATCCAATTCAGTTGCATTGCTTCAGTCCAGCCAGTAATGTTTGTGGTTATATGGTTTGCTGTCTCAGACACTTCTCTTTCTGCGATCTTCCTATATTTGGTAGCAGGGGACAGTGGGGTAAGATGAGCTGGTGGGTGTCAAAGCACATTTTCCCAGACACTTATAATAGCTTTCATTAAAAACATTAACTAACATTGCTGCTTTTTTAATGCTTAACAGATTATTATTTGAAAGTTAATAGTTGGAAATGACACGAAAATACAAAAATGAACTGTTAGTGGTCTAATGCAGGAAATACCATTACAATCGGATTGAGAAACTTTACAACAACAAAGTGTTCCTGTGCCTCAGTGGTAGAGCATTGCATTAGCAGCGCAAAAGGTTGTGGGCTTGATTCCCAGGGAACACATGTTAGGTAAAAATGTTAGCCTGAATGCACTCTGTAAGTAGCTTTGGATAAAAGTGTCTGCTAAATGTGTAAATGTAAGTATAGACTGGATCTCTGTGAAACCTTCCTATTACCCAACACCCTTACCAAGATAATTATTGTCTTAGTTTAATATAAGACCAGTAATACATCCAGTTAGGGTTTTAAATCACTAATAAATTTGGAAAATTTTCTTAATTTGACTGAAGCAACAAACTTTCTTCAAAATCTTTCAAATATATGGTTTATAGATATCTTTTAGATTTACAGTCTGGCATTAATGTGTCAGATTGTGCAGATGTGATGTAATTTATACGAATTTCATTCAGTACTGTCACAATTTAAACATTTCAAAGCTAGACTCGACAAAGCTACCTAAATCTCCATTAGATTAGATTCCAATTTTGCCATTTTTTAATTTATATTTTTATTCATTTAACAATGTTTATTACATTTGGGGAAGTCGTGGCCTAATGGTTAGAGAGTTGGACTTGCAATCCAAGGGTTGTGAGTTCGAGTCTCGGGCTGGCAGGAATTGTAGGTGGGGGGAGTGAATGTACAGCACTCTCTCCACCCTCAATATCACGACTGAGGTGCCCTTGACAAGGCACCGAACCCCCACCTGCTCCCCGGGTGCCGCAGCATAAATGGCTGCCCACTGCTCCGGGTGTGTGTTCACGGTGTGTGTGTTCACTGCTGTGTGTGTGCACTTTGGATGGGTTAAAAGCAGAGCATGAATTCCAAGTATGGGTTACCATACTTGGCTGTATGTCATGTCACTTTTACTTTCATATTGTTTCAAAGCAGCTTTAAAGAAAATGCTTGATTGAATGCAATAATGTTATAATACATGTTATGTTGTTAGTTACGGATCAGTTGGATCAGTTTTGCATATTTGTACAAAGTTCCAAAGCATCAATTTTTTATCTTAATAGTTACTGATTTTAACTTATATATTCTTTTTTCTTTATTTGCATAGTGCTTTATACAATACTGATTGTGTCAAAGCAGCTTTACAGAGTCAGACAGGAAAATAGTTTGTCAATAATACAAGAGGTCAACATTTTTCCATCTAAAGTCAGTTCAGTGATGATTCAGTGATGTCATCATCCAGTTCAGCTCTCTTCCAATAGTGTCTGTGCAATCAGTTAAACATCCTCAACTAAGCAAGCCAGAGGCAACAGCGGCAAGAACCCAAAGCTCCATCGGCGACAGAAATGGAGAAAAAACCTTGGGAGAAAGCAGGCTTAGCTGGGGGCCAGTTCTCCTCTAGCCAGATGAAACCAGCATGGTGTGGTTTAATTCCAGACTGTAACACTGTTGCAGAGGACTTTTCCGGTTCCAGTGGTCAAAACATCCGTGAAAGCTAAGCGCAAGCTTCTCATATAGGCTAGTGTTGCCATGGTCACGTGTATGTCACATTTTACAGCCTTTTGAAAAGGCTCAGGATTTTTTTTTTTTTTTTACTGCTTAGAGAATATAGATAATATAAGAAAATGTTCAAGGAAGTCTGATACCACTTAGTTTTATATTGTTGTGCTTATTGATGTGAAAGTTTTGAAAGTTAGCCAACCATATGAAAACAATGCAACTAATATAAGTCCCAGTTGTGCAACAAAGTATTTCTTAAGAAACTCAACTTAACCGCAGTTACACAAAATTCATTATTATTCACAGTTAACACAGTGATCACAAGACTTTGTAATTCTCCTAAACAACTTGTACATTTACATTCATTTCATACAAATTACAAATCATGCAAATCATTTTCTCAAAACAATGTGCACTAAACTCCCAAATGTTTTCATAATAGTTAATACAACCAACCAATACTTTCAAATATCTGAAAAAATCACAAGCATTTATGTACCATTTGTCCAAACACAACAAACAAAAGTTTGTTATTCTATCAACTGAACATGGTATATTTTCGATTGGCCCTAAACCGATAACTATTTGGATAATTATACACACAACACAGGAAATGCAGTTTTCTTAATTGTTTACACATCCATCACAATTGCTTTAGAGTAATAATACAACGGAAAGTAAATAAAGAGCAAGAACAAATATGCAAAATAATAATAATAATAATGATAATAGTAATAATAATAAATATAAACAAATAAAAAGTGGGACAAAGAACGTGTAAGTCTATAATTAGGGGGAGTGGGTAGAGAAAGGGGTGTAATGAGAAGAAGTCAAGTCAACAGGTATATATAGCGCTTGATACAAAAAGATTTGTCAAAGCGCTTTATACAAAAAAGATTGTGTCAAAGCAACTGAACAACATTAATTAGGAAAACAGTGTGTCAATAATGCAAAATGACAGTTAAAGACAGTTCATCATTGAATTCAGTGATGTCACTCATCTCAGTTCAGTTTAAATAGTATCTGTGCATATATATTTAAAAGGCTCAATCAGGGGGCCAGTTCTCCTCTGACCAGACGAAAGCAGCAGTTCAATTCCAGGCTGCAGCAAAGTCAGATTGTGCAGAAGAATCATCTGTTTCCTGTGGTCTTGTCCCGGTGGTCGTCTGACACAAGATCTTTATAGGGGATCTGTATCTGGGGCTCATCTAGTTGTCCTGGTCTCCGCTGTCTTTCAGGGCTGTAGAGGTCCTTTCTAGGTGCTGATCCACCATCTGGGCTGGATACATACTGGATCCGGGTGACTGCAGTGACCCTCTGACTTGGATACAGACTGGATCTGGTGGCTACGGTGACCTCGGAATAAGAGAGAAACAGACAAATATTAGCGTAGATGCCATTCTTCTAACGGTGTAGCAAGTACATCGGGTATTATGGGAAGTGTTCCCGGTTCCGGTTTACCTAATTAATGCAGCCTAAAAATCCTTTAACGGATTTGGATATTAGAAGCGTATTAGTGTGTTATGTGTAAGCCAGCTTAAAGAGATGGGTCTTTAATCTAGATTTAAACTGCAAGAGTGTGTCTGCCTCCCAAACAATGTTAGGTAGGTTATTCCAGAGTTTAGGTGCTAAATAGGAAAAGGATCTGCCACCGGCAGTTGATTTTGATATTCTAGGTATTATCAAATTGGCTGAGTTTTGAGAACGGAGCGGACGTGGAGGACTATAATGTAACAAGAGCTCATTCAAATACTGAGGTGCTAAAACCATTCAGGGCTTTATAAGTAATAATCAAGATTTTAAAATCTATACGATGTTTGATAGGGAGCCAGTGCAGTGTTGACAGAACCGGGCTAATATGATCATACTTCCTGGTTCTAGTAAGAACTCTTGTTGCTGCATTTTGGACTAGCTTAAGTTTGTTTACCAAACATTCATAAAAACCACACAATAAACCAATACAATAATCTAACATTGAGGTCATAAACACATGGATTAACATTTCTGCATTTGACATTGAGAGCATAGGCCGTAATTTAGATATATTTTTGAGATGGAAAAATGCAGTTTTACAAATGCTAGAAACATGGCTTTCTAAGGAAAGATTGGTATCAAATAGCACACCTAGGTTCCTGACTGATGACGAAGAATTGACAGAGCAGCCATCAAGTCTTAAACAGCATTCTGAAAACAGAGTTTATAGGTCCTATAATTAACACCTCTGTTTTTTTTAGAATTTAGCAGTAAGAAATTACTCATCATCCAGTTTTTTATATCGACTATGCATTCCGTTAGTTTTTCAAATTGGTATGTTTTTCGCCGGGCCGCGAAGAAATATAGAGCTGAGTATCATCAGCATAACAGTGAAAGCTAACACCGTGTTTCCTGATGATATCTCCCAAGTGTAACATTTAAAGCATGAAGAGTAACGGCCCTAGTACTGAGCCTTGAGGTACTCCATACTGCACTTGTGATCGATATGATACCTCTTCATTCACTGCTATGAATTGATGGCGATCATATAAGTATGATTTAACCATGCTAATGCACTTCCATTAATGCCAACAAAGTTTTCTATTCTATGCAAAAGAATGTTGTGGTCACCTCTTTTTGGAGCTTATATGGAATAGGTTCTAACATACATGTTGTTTTTATATGATTTCACAAGTTTATACAATTCTTCCTCTCCTATAGTAGAGAATGAGTGGAACTGTTCCTCAGGGGATCTGTGCAATACTGTAGCTGATGGCTGCATGGTTACAATTTTATCTCTAATAGTATCGATCTTAGAAGTAAAGTAGTTCATAAAGTCATTATTGCTGTGTTGTTGGGAAATCTCAACACTTGTTGATGCCTTTTTTTCATTAATTTAGCCACTGTATTGAATAAATACCTGGGGTTATGTTTGTTTTCTTCTAAAAGAGACGAAAAGTAATCAGATCTAGCAGTTTTTAATGCTTTTCTGTAGGATAGGTTACTTTCCTGCCAAGCAATACGAAATTGCTAAACAGTTAAACAGTAATTCAGTACAATTCATGTATAAAGCAAACAGACATGTGTATATACAGTGGTGGCCAAAATTATTAGAACACTAGTATTTTCACCAGCTAAAAAAGTCTATAAATAAATATAGATTTATCCACCACTGTGCTGTAAAAGACTGATTTTAAGTCATCAGAAAAGTTTATTTGCAGTTCTTTCTGCTAAAGGTGGTACAAACAGGTTTTAAGTTTAAAGGTGCAGTTAGTTTTTTCACATTGGGAGGTGATGGATAACAATTTTTATTTCATTTAGATATACACAATATTATAAAACAATTTTGTTGAAGAATTGCAATAAACATGTATCTTCATTAGCATAGTTGTGCATCTGAATGTGTTTTATAATCAATAGAGAACACTCCTATAGATTTGATGTTAACATTTATTTTTAATAAATACATTACTAGAAAAAATTGCAGTGCTTCATTTTGCATTAAAGTTGAGTGGTTTGGTTAAGAACATTTTGTCTTTGGATGGCTGTGCTAATTGTTTTGAGAACAAGTACATTGCATTGGAGAAAAGTGTCAAATCAAGTTTTTATTGCCGTGTTTATCTCCTGACCTAGGTCATTTATATAAAGTGAAAATAAAACAGGAGCTAAAATAGATCCCTGTGGGGATCTATTTTAGAGTGACTTTATTTATTTTTAATTCTGTAGAAATGAAATTTTCAGCTGAGACACACTGCATTCTTTCTGTCAGATAATTATTGAACCAATTAGACTAATTTTACTAAAACCCAAGCAACTGAGTCTCTGCAATAAGATTTTGTGATCTACAGAATCAAATTCTTTAGATAGACTAACAAATAGAGCAGCACAGTACTGTTTATTATCAAGGCATGTAATAATACCATTTGTAGTCAACATAGCAGCTGTAATACTGTAGTACTATGACCTGAGTGGGAACCTGATTGAAATTCATTTAAAATATTATTTTCCATTGTTTTACTTGGTCATTTACAAGAGATTCAAATACTTTCGCAATAACTGATAGTCTTGAAATAGGTCTGTAATTGTCTAATTCAAAAGGGTCACCCCCGTTTAACAAAGGGAGAACCATAGCTGATTTCCATGCATGTGGAATTACATTTGAAGTTAAACTTAAATTAAACATAGCAGTAATTGGTTCCGCTATGAAATCTGTCGCAACTTTTAAAAAATAAGGCTCTATATTATTTTATATATTATATTTTTTATATTTTATATATTATTTTAAGGCTATCTGAGTTTTTACAATCTAAATTTAATAGAGCTTTGTGAACTTGTACTATTAAAATATGAGTAAAAAGCTGAGTAGGATGACATAAATCTACACTCAAATTACTAACTACAGAAGTTAAACGAGCAGAAATAAAATGACTATTAACGGCATTAACAATATTTTCTTTTCCCTTTATAATTCTTTCCTTAACCTTTAAATATTCAGGCAAACTAGTAAAAGATTTTAGTCCAGAGACTGATTTGATAAATTTCCAAAATTTAGTTGGATCATTCAGATTTTCATTTATCATGTTTAAATAATAATCACATTAGTTCTTAACTAATTTTGTACAATTATTTCTTAATGTCCTATAATGTACCCAATCCAAATGCTTTATTTGTTTTTTTACTAAATAAACGTTTAACAAAAAGTGGCCCAGTTTAAAGTGGTGCTCCAAAAAAACTTTGTTTTATTTACAAATTCATATATATAGTTAACTATATATAAAATATGGCCATTTATAGCTATATATATATAAACCTTTATCTATATAAATATAATATATTGTTTTTTTTTTTTTTTTTTTAAATCTGTGTAACCAGCTCCAACACACTAGATCTTTGACCGTCTACACACTGATTAGCTGGTTGCTGTATGTAAGGGCTGTCCAGTCCTGCTCCTGGAATGCCAAAGACCTGCAGAGTGTGGCTCCAACCAGCTCCAACACACTTGGCTGGAAGTTTCTAGAGTCTGAAGATCTTGAATTGCTGGTTCAGGGTGCTTAATTAGGGTTGGAGCTAATCTCTGCAGGACAGTGGCTCTCCGGGAACAGGTTTGGACAGACCTGCTGTATACTGAAGTGAGTATGGATTATAAATTCAATAAGAAACAAAGAATTATATATCCATCATAAAAATCCCACTACATATCAAGCTAATTAAGCTTGTGTTTTCCTTTAGAAACATTGGAGTATATAGTGAGCTTATTATTCCCCCTACTGGTCAAGTGAGTTCCCTTCAGGATCCAGAGGCATTAGAGGTTAGTAATTGTTAAGGGGTTACTTCACCCCAAAATGAAAATTTTGTCATTACCTCCATGTTTTTCCAAACCAGTGAAAGCTTTCTTTCATCTTCTGAACACAATTTAAGATATTTTGGATGAAAACCGGGAGGCTTGATACTGTCCCATAGACTGTCAAATAAATAACAGTGTGTCAAGGTCCATAAAAGTATGAAAAGCATCATCGGAATAGTTCAACTATTTGTTCCCTTTGTATCACTCCGCATCACCGTAGCGCCATTTTGGAGAATATGAGCTGAACGCAAGCAGCATACGCTCTTCTGTGTCAGCGGCGCTGCAAGGATGCACTGTTTTCGTTCAAATCAAAGCGTAGAAAATTGTATATAAACAAAACGTATCCTTGAGGCGCAGCTGACACAGAAGACCGTACACTGCTTGCGTTCAGCTCATATTCTCCAAAATGGCAAAATCTATTTCATGTTCCAAACAAAACTGTAAAACTAAATTAACTTATTTTTAGGTTTTATGAGTTACAAGTGTGAAGTTCTTTTATTAGCTTTAAAACGATGCATAACATACAATGAAGGCCCTATTTTGAACCTCAATCATGGAAGGGGCTGTAAATGTTTAAATGAGGAAAAGAGGGCAAAGAAGGCAACCTCTCACCCCCTCCCCACCCCAAAGAATCTGGCAGAAATGTGAGATACCATAAAACAAGAGTCTTAAGGGTCAGAATTTGTATTCATTTCACTGACAGAACCATCAAAGAGCATTGAAAGGAAGGGAATTCAGGAGTTCGCAGTGGATTCACATGTACCACGAGAGGAAATTTAGAAGGAAAGGGAGCAGGTGAACAAAGGGGGAAGTCGAGAAGAGGGAGAGGAGTGACAAAGGAAAAGAAACAATAGAAAAAGGCACTTCTACTCTTTCAGTCACCAGTCTGATGCACCGATCTCTGGAATTAAAACAATATATTTGCACGAAAAAAAAAACAGAAGATGAGCATTATATAAAAAGACTGCAGCCCAAACACCCAACATAGAGAGCATGTAAACAAAGCCAGTTTCTCTGTACAACACCGACTAGACTCGCTTTTGTCGGTGGGAGTGACATTGTTTCTGAGACCATCATTGTCTCTGAGGCTGACATTGTGCCTGAGAACAATCCGTGCTGCAGTAAACAAACGCACTGCTGCATACAACGCAGGGCTCTCGTCGGGGAACATGAATGAGGACAAAACATCGTGTTATGCTCTCCGATGGGCAGTAAAAGCCGCAAAACACAGATACAGGGAACGCATAGGGTCCCATTTCCAACTAAATGACTCCCGACGAATGTGGCAAGGACTAAGAACCATCTGTGCCTTTGTAAAAAAATCATCTGCAGCTGTAAGATCAGATCCGTCACTGGCTGACGGGTTAAACTCTTTCTATGGCTGCTTTGAATGCAACCGCGGCAACGCGAGCCTGCCGATCAGCGTGTCAGGAAGCGGCAGTCAGAGCAGCGATAATCATGTGATCACCCTGTCTGAGGACGAGGTTCGTAGGGCTCTAAAGCGAGTGAACGTCAGGAAAGCAGCAGGTCCTGATGGGATTTCTGGCCGTGTTCTGAGGTCCTGTGCTGGTTTGTTTACATCTATTTTTAATGAGTCCCTTTCTACCTCGGTGGTTCCAACCTCCTTTAAAAAATCTGTCATCACCCCTGTGCCTAAGAACAATAACCCCTCTTGCCTGAATGACTATCGTCCGGTTGCCCTCACGTCAACAGTCATGAAGGTCTTTGAGAGACTTATAAAGAACAACATTTGCTCCTCCATCCCTGATACTTTGGAGCCTCTTCAGTTTGCCTATCGCCCCAATAGATCCACTGAAGATGCCATCTCTCACATCCTGCATTCTTCTCTCACGCACATTGACAGCAATAACAGAAACTATGTAAGGCTGCTATCGACTATAGCTCAGCTTTCAATACTATAGTCCCCATCAAGCTAGCTTATAAACTCATGGACCTCGGCCTGAATTCTTCACTTTGATTTCCTCACCTCAAGTGGTGAAAGTAGGCCAGTACACCTCCAACTCCATCACCCTGAATGTGGGAGCTCCACAGGGCTGTGTCTTCCCACAGCGCCACATCTATTATCAAATTTGCTGATGATACTGTGGTTCCGGGAATCACCCACAGCGCCACATCTATTATCAAATTTGCTGATGATACTGTGGTTCCGGGCCTCAATTCCAACAACAATGAAGCCGCATACATGGATGAGGTAGAGAAACTTACATCATGGTGCAAGGACAACTGTCTCTCTCTGAATGTGAGTAAAACTAAAGAGCTGATTGTGGACTTCAGGAAGAGAAAGCAGAAGCCCTACACTCCTCTTATGATCAGCGGGACCCCTGTGGGGAGGGTGAGCAGCTTCAAGTACCTTGTTGTAAACATCTCCGAGGACCTGACTTGGATTACTCACATTCAAACACAGGTTAATAAAGCCAGGCAAAGACTGTACCATCTGCGTCAGCTGAGAAAATTCAGGGTCTCACCAGCAATCCTGAAAACGTTCTATTCAGGAGCCATAGAAAGTGTATTGACTCAGTGTATCTCAGTGTGGTATGGGAACAGCTCCAGTCAAGACTGCAAGAGCCCTGCAGAGAGTTGCCCTCGTGCACTTAGCTGAGCGCACTCTACGGGGCTGCCCTGGTAACTATCAACTTTGCCCATCTGTAGCCTGATGGCAAAAAACTGAAAGACTTAGGAGGAGCTTCTTCCCCCAGGCCATCAGGCTCCTCAACTCAAACTTAGTGTCTTAACCTCTACATGACTTCACTTAATTATCAGTAAGATACTGAATATACTGACACTGACACTTGCACACAGCAATTTTTATCATTTTTATTTTTATTTATTTACTTTTTTACCTCTATTGCTGCTATGTTAATACCCTGTAGAACCTGTTTGCACATTCTGATCTTGTACATTCCTGCTCATCTTAATATTTATTAAGTCTACAGTATACTGTCCTGCACATTTTTTTTTTATAAGCATCTTATTTTAATCTTATTTTGCACTAATTGCACTGTCCGTGGAGCGGACCTGACTTACATTTCACTTCTGGTCATATGCTCTCCGTATAACCATGTATGTGACAAATAAAAATCTTGAATCTTGAATAAATCTTGCCTCCGCCGTGGTCTAGTAGAACGTCACATAATAGCTACCAGAAAGTTTGATCTGCAATCACCATCGAGACCGAAGGGGAACGGTTGTGTCGCCAGTCCTGCAGAACCACAACAGTTGGTAGCAGCTTCTGACTTCTCTGTAACACGTCAGAAATAAAATCAACATGACTGCAGTGACTGGGTTGAAATCATCGCTAAAGTAAGCATGTGTAAAAAGTCTCTTAAGATTTCTCAATCCGATCCCTGCACTATGTAAATTAAACATATTCTTGTTGAATCCAACTAAAGACAGGTTTTCGACATTTGATCAGAGGTTCTGATCCCATTCGCGATGGTACACATAAAGTGGTGGAACTGGAAAATGGACCCTGAATCATTACTTCTCTTAGTCAGTAAAACAAAAAGTCGAGGAGTTAGTGCTTTAGCCAGCAATGCATAGCATCACAGAACAACTTTTGACCCCCATTTGTGCCGTCACTTGATCTTTCAAGCAAGTAGTTAAGGAAGGAAGGAAGGAAGGGCCAAAGAGAGATGGGTGGAGCAGATGGCACATAAAGTAAAAAGAAAATTGAAAACAGTACAGCAAAGAACAGGTTTGAAGGTAGAGTTGTACGGGGAGAATGCCATTGGAGGGGAATTACCCTTGGGAGTGGGTGTGAGGTTAGGAGTGAGGGGATTAGGTACCTCTCCCCTCTCCGACGGGGGTGGGGGGGTGGTGGTTGGGGGGGGGGGTGTACTGATTTAGTATTTAAGCTTTTTGGGAACTTCCAAAGTGAAAGACTCACGGCCAAAGTGGCTATAGGCGGCGGTGGGCTGGTAGATGGGCTTCTTCAGGTCTAGCTCTGTGAAATTGCACAGGAGACAGAGTAAGACCATTGCCACACACAAAGGAGGATGTTCAGTCAAACTCAATGAGCCTCTCTAATGTTAATGGTGCAAAAGACCAAACTCAGGAAACACAGGAGCAAATGTAAAAAACAACTTGGGAACCATCAAACGGAGAGGCAACGGTTGGGCCGCCACTGAGGAGCACACTTTACCTAATGATGACTCCCAAGCGGAGGTCAAAGCTCTTCTTCATGATCTCCAGCAGCTCCTTCTCTCTCCTCTGTGAGGTCCCATAGTGGAAGATGGAGATTGACAAGGAGTGGGCCACTCCAATGGCGTAAGACAACTTAGGAAACCAGTAAATGGGTAAGACTGTACTTATTCCTTCCCTACTGCACTAATACATGGTGAAAGACTTCTAAATATTCACCTGGACCACAACACACTTGCACAGATCAGCCTTCACCAGAGACTTGGCCACCCAGCGGGCCACATAGGCCACTGAACGGTCAACTTTAGTGTAATCCTTTCCAGAGAAAGCTCCGCCTCCATAAGTGTCTACAATGATCTTACTCATTAAAGGGTTACTCCATCCCAAAATAAAAAAAATGTCATTAATCACTTACCCCCCATGTCGTTCCAAACCCGTAAAAGCTTAGTTCGTCTTCGGAACACAATTTAAGATATTTTGGATGAAAACTTGTAGGCTTGACACTGTCCTATAGACTGCCAAATAAATAACAGTGTCAAGATCCAGGAAAGTATTAAAAGCATCGTCAGAATAGTACATTTGCCATCAGTGATTCAACTGTAGCGTTATGAAGTGACAAGAATACTTTTTGTACACAAAGAAAACAAAAATAACGACTTTATTCAACAATTCCTCTCCTCTGTGTATCTCCAAATCAGCGTAGCGCTATTTTGCCAATTCTGAGCAGTACACAGTGAACGACATGGAGGTAAGTGAATAATGACAAAATTTTCATTCTGGGATGGCGTATTCTTTTAAGATTTGCTAAAACATTTATTTTATGCAATTGTAATTGCAGGGTAAATGCATTCATGCCACCTCCGGGATTCATTAAACAATCTTTGTAAATATACCTAAAACTCGAAGAGCGTATCTGGTACTTGAAACAGCTGCAGCTGAAGAAATAATAATAATAAAAAAAAAAAAAAAAAAAAAAACAGAAGTATAACTTGCCAAGCTGATTTGACAACTTTTTAGGTTAAATGTATAGTAAAGCATTTTAATTGCTACAGAGTGCACCAAAGTGCTGCACATTAAAACTCATCTACCAAAATGTCATTTTTTCTTATTTAACCTCAGTGACAATCAACAGTTCATCATTAAATCATATAACAAATCTAGGCAGGTTTCCTTCCAAATATACTTTCAATCCCTTTTAAAGTGCAATGTTTCTATAACTCAAATACAGTAGCCACAAGAACACCTGCCAAATACATAAATATAAATATTAAGTCTTTATTGGCCTGTATTTCTGGATGTGCAAAGCACAAAAAAGAAAGGGGAAATACTTTTACTCATCTTCTGCCTGAAAAATACTTTGCTAGGAGTCTGAGAGTCACTGTTCCTGATGTGGATCTTTATGAGAGCGTGTGCAAGTGTATTAGTGTGAACAGACCCTCAGGCCCTCGCCTGCTCTAGTCATTTGCTGGAGAAAAAGCCTCAAGACCTCCTTTTCCTCCTCACTGTAACTAAAAACATTGTTACTTTGTTTCTGAGTCTTAAATTATACAATAATTTAAGTTAATTTTGTTGATGGATACAGTTTTAGATGTAATGGGGCAGTGGCAATATTTGGAAATATAGTATGGGCACCTGCACACTCAAGTTTACATTTCAGTTCCACTGATTTCAGTGTAGATGATGTATCACAAAGACACAAGGGGGGAATAGAAATAATAGAAATTAATTTTTAATAAAAATAATTTTCTATTATGTAGCAAAACAAACTGACATATCCTTCATCAGTTACAATTTCAAAGAGGCTGGTACTATAAAAATCTTATTAGTCTTTTTCACAAGATTAATTAATTTAATTTTCATTTGGTTCAGGCCACTGATTCTTTTGAATTTATATACACAGCTGTGTGATTTGGCTTTCACTAGCTCACGTGTTATTAACAGGTATATTCAGTTCAAATCTTTCTGTTACATTTAGTATTTTATTACACAATATTTTATTTATAGAGTTTTTTATATCTTGTTCTTATGCTCCTCCATTATAGTTATTTGAAGTAGTTTACAATGGCCAATCCGGAAGCACACACACACAAAAAAAGTGCGAAAAAAAAAAATCTAAAAACAACTAATAACTCCTCAAAATAATTCACTTACATATTACAGTAATTCATTAACCATAATCTTCACACACTGGATCCACATCACTATCTACCTTACTGCGGAATTCAATTCAACCCTGATCAAACAGCTCATTAAGATCCTCAGAAGCACAGGGTTGAGCTGAACCCTGCAGATCTCCAGAAACAGGATTGGCCACCCTGTCTTAAATTGTCATATGCCAGTGAATTATACAGTTTGCATATTCAGTTATGCTTCCCACTTCAAAACTGTCACAGCTGGTTAATAAAGTGGCAGAAGTATACAGCCTGCATGCTGCCATCTTTGCTCAAGGGAAACTGCTGGTTACCGCTGGTAAAACTACAGCGTCCACCAACAGTGGCACAACTGACGAACATTACCAGCAAACTCCTGCCCCCCTGTGGCCTATTATCACCGAGATAAGTTCATTTTCTGAAAAGAAGCAAGAACAAGAAAGCAATTATTAAAACAATAGTAAAAAATAATAAAAGTGTAAAGAAATAAGAAACCTTAAACTGTAGAAAGCCCAACTTTTTTGCATCTTGGATCATAAATCTTTTCAAGTTAATTTATTTATCTATCTATCTATCTATCTATCTATCTATATATATATATATATATATATATATATAATATATATATATATATATATATACATATTAGAATGTTGTGGAAAAGTTTATTTCAGTAATTCAACTCAGATTGTGAAACTCGTGTATTAAATAAATTCAGTGCACACAGACTGAAGTAGTTTAAGTCTTTGGTTCTTTTAATTGTGATGATTTTGGCTCACATTTACCAAAAACCCACCAATTCACTATCTCAACAAATCAGAATACTTCATTTCAGCGTGAATAAAAAAAAAAAACATTTTTATTGAATTGTTGGCCTTCTGGAAAGTATGTTCAATTACTGTACATGTGCTCAATACTTGGTAGGGGCTCCTTTTGCTTTAATTACTCCCTCAATTCAGCGTGGCATGGAGTTGATCAGTTTGTGGCACTGCTGAGATGGTATGGAAGCCCAGGTTTCTTTGACAGTGGCCTTCAGCTCATCTGCAGTTTTTGGTCTCTTGTTTCTCATTTTCCTCTTGACAATACCCCATAGATTCCTTAGGGTTCAGGTCTGGTGAGTTTGCTGGCCAGTCAAGCACACCAACACCATGATCATTTAACCAACTTTTGGTGCTTTTGGCAGTGTGGGCAGGTGCCAAATCCTGCTGGAAAATGAAATCAGCATCTTCAAAAAGCTGGTCAGCAGACTTTGGTTTTCAAAAAACACAATGGACCAACACCAGCAGATGACATTGCACCCCAAATCATCACAGACTGTGGAAACTTAACACTGGACTTCAAGCAGCTTGGGGCTATGAGCTTCTCCAACCTTCCTCCAGACTCTAGGACCTTGGTTTCCAAATGAAATACAAAACTTGCTCTCATCTGAAAAGAGGACTTTGGAGAACTGGGCAACAGTCCAGTTCTTCTCCTCTTTAGCCCAGGTAAGATGCCTCTGATGGTTGTCTGTGATTCAGGAGTGGCTTAACAAGAGGAATATGACAACTGTAGCCAAATTTCTTGACACGTCTGTGTGTGGTGGCTCTTGATGCCTTGACCCCAGCCTCGGTCCATTCCCTGTGAAGTTCACTCAAATTCTTGAATCGATTTTGCTTGACAATCCTCATAAGGCTGTGGTTTCTCTCGGTTTGGTTGTGCATCTTTTTCTTCCACACTTTTTCCTTCCACTCAACTTTCTGTTAACATCCTTGGATACAGCACTCTCTGAACAGCCAGCTTCTCTCAGGAAACCTTTGCATCTGTGGCTTACCCTCCTTGTGAAGGGTGTCAATGATTGTCTTCTGGACAACTGTCAGACTGAGAGACCATTTTGAAGGCTCAGGAAACCTTTGCAGGTGTTTTGAGTTGATTAGCTAATTGGCATGTCACCATATTCTATTTTGTTGAGATGTGAATTGGTGGGTTTTTGTTAAATGTGAGCCAAAATCATCACAATTAAAAGAACCAAAGACTTAAACTACTTCATTCTGTGTGCATTGAATTTATTTAATACACGAGTTTCACAATTTGAGTTGAATTACTGAAATAAATGAACTTTTCCACGACATTCTATGCACCATTCGATGCACCTGTATATGTATATATATATATATATATATATATATATATATATAGTATGTAATATATATATATATATGTATATATATATATATATATGTGTATATATATATATATATATATATCTATATACACACACACACACAGAGTTCTAGACATTTAAAAGACACAATACATATTCAACTAAAAAAACTAGAAAAAAAGAGTTTTTTTTTTTTTGACTGTTAAGGAGAAAGGGTGTGTTTTAAATCGACGGGTGCCAATCTGATCTCTAAAGGCAGTTTATTTCATAACTGAGACCCAACCACAAAGAAAGCTCAGTCATGAGTAAGAGAATTTTTAAATGAATCTTAAATTGGATATACAGTAGGCAGCCAGTGGAGAATATATGAGTGATGTGTTTGCTTTTACGTCTTTTCTGCAGAAATGTTGTGAAAATCAGCCGCAAGCTGGCGCTATAAAAAGCTAATTAACATTTTTGCTAATAATTCTGAAATCAAAATGGCAAAATTGTTGTCTTCTGAATCCTTGCTTTAAGCCCCAAGAAGTATAAATCTAACTGATTTTTATGTTTATCTATGAAACATACCTGACACTCTACAAAGCCCATTATATTCCATTTCATTTTCAGGGATAAGTTCTTTTTGCAGATTTCTTTCTGCCTCATTAGCTGTTGTATAGAGAAATGCATGTTGTTCAAGGCTTTGCATAAAATATTTATTTTGAATTTGATATGATTAAATGCAGAATAGTTGACGTTAAATTCCATACTGTCTTTACCATTTGACAATGTTATGTTGCAGATTTAAACACTTTTACAATTAACTGATTAAAATGGTATGGCACTCCTCATTACTTCAAAGAACACTAGTATAAGCAATGGTAATGCCATACTTTGTTGTACTTTAATTGTTTTGTGCTGCACAGTTTGGGTTCGCTTTTGAAACGGTCAAATGTGATCAAAATGTGACAGTAAAGTATTTTATAATGTTAGGGAAGATTTCTAGTTCAAATAAAAGCTGCTCTACAAAGAATCCTGAAAAGATGTATCACGGTTTCTACAAAAATATTAAGCAGCAAAAACATTGAAAATAATCAGAAATGTTTCTTGAGCATCAAATCATCATATTAGAATGATTTCTGAAGGATCATGTGACACTGAAGACTGGAGTAATGATGCTGAAAATTCAGCTTGGATCACAGGAATAAATTACATTTTAAACGATATTGTAAAAGAAAAGAAAATTTTAAACTGTAATAATAGTTCACAATATTACTTTTTTTAATAGTTTAATGAATCCCAGCGGGCACCTTGATATCAATTTGACATTAGTCAAGACTCGATCAATACGCTGTAACATCATTTTAAATTCAGTTTGGGCGGCAATTTCAAAACCAAACAAAAATCATAAAGATTCCGACCTTTTAAACGATAGTATGTTTGTCCTTTTGACTTCAGTGGTTTTGTCAATACATTTGCACTTGTGACACACTGATGCAGAAATGACTAAATGCATGGAAAAAATGAGTTCAGCATTTATCTGTTTATTTTCTTATTTTATATGTATTGAATAATATATATTTATACATATATATATATATATATAAATCTAGCTATCTTACAATGCTTTCACAGAAGGAAACTGACAGACTGGATTATGGCAACACAACAATGACACTGAACAATCAGACAGGAACACCAACACCAAACAAAGAGACTTCTTTTCTAGACTATCCATCTACAGCAGCTTTGATATCAAAAGCGACCCCAGAAGAGTTCAGATGCCCAGAGCTGGCAGGGTGATGAGAGGCATTGCCGGTGTTACTTGGTGGTAAGTTTTGGGCAATTTCCTGTTTCCTCTTCCTGTCTGGTCCAACGCTGCTGGAGTATAAGCACTATTTGTTTACTGCAGCTGATCGCACAGACACAATAACTCTACAAGAACTTCCACTGAACAGAAAAAGAAAACATTCAAAAATAGAGAAATGAACAGAATTACAATTATTTGATGGGGAGTGTTTCCTCCCTAAACCATCAGTCAAAAAATCATAAATATTCAGCCTGAAAAGATCACCCATACAGATGCATCGGCAGGTGTCAGTTTATACAGACAGTATGACGTCACTTTGGATGGCTTTGTGTCCCATCAGTACCTGGGAGGAGCATGCACATCTCTTACAGTGAAAAAACACGTATGATCTACTCCTCCTTTTGTCATTTAGCATCATCACACATCACTAAAAGCCCTACGAATCAGGACATATACACAGACGCACCATTATGCAGATCTAAAACCAGAAGCATACTCTATGCAAGAACACAAATGTTTGGCCAAGCCTGCAGTCTGACCGAGTATTGGCGCTATCAAACACTCAAGCAGGCAACGGTCAACTTCAAATGTCTGTGCCAAATGCATCATTAGTCAGGTAGCTAGATATAAATGTGTCAGCAGCTGAACTAACTTCGACTTGCTCAGCAAGATTCTCTTCAAACTCTTGCTCCATCATGGCAGTGGCTGACCTGGAAGAGAAAACTGACTGTAAAGGACAGTTTGTCTGCATGCCACTTGCTAACGGATTCTGGAACGCAACCATCCACAAAAGTGAGCTTGTGTAGCAAGAGGCTTTTGTGTTCACATACTTACATAATATTTGAGGCCTTAAGAGCGGCTTCCTCTGCACTTAACTACAGATTTGAAGACCGAAAACGAACTACAAAAATAGATCAAGTCATTAAACATTCCTGTGTCTTTCTGCCAGAAAGCTCTGATTAGCAGCTTGTTCCACATTCTTCCATTTCTTAGTTGGTGCTTTTTTGTTTTTTCTTAGAAAGGAAGCCAAACTGTGCTCTATGTACTTCGTTTCTCCTTTGCTTTAGGTTTACGTGTAGGAAAATCCCTTCATAATCTCCCCTAAACAACACACAGCATTATGTGGCCACAAGATACCTTACTTCCTCTTCTCTGGAAGTATTAAGAGACCAACAAGGAACAATCCAAAAACAGTGAACGTGTCACTTATTGCACAGGCAGATTTATAAATCTAGAAACTAATTCAAGGTGCCTCTGCGCACACACAAACCCCGTAATCGTACAAACTCTCGTAAGCATCTACAACGAAACCCCTCCAGTTTGTGTCAGCGAGTCGTGTGCGTTAGCACGAGCAGAGGCGTTTTACAGTACGACGATGACCCCCCCCCCCACCTCCATGTTTAACCAGCAGTCCTTTGAATGTCATGGAGAGAAGTGTCAGGAAAGGGGCACTGAGTAAGAACAAGATGCCCATTGAATAACTGGCCCGCAGGAACGGGCCTGGAGGCTCTGGAGGCTCTGGAGGTGGAGGTGGGGGGGGGGTCCACAGTTATGAGGGTTGATGGGTGCTCAGGGGTGGACCTTGAAGGCCAAGAGCTGCTCAGAGTGCATGTTGTTGAGCGAGCGCAGGTCCGGCAGTTTGAGCAGCAGTTTAGTGAAGATGGCGATCTCGTTGGGGTGGTTCTTGGTGATCAAGCTGCGCAGCGCTCGAATCAGAGTTTCCTGAAGGGCCTCAACCGAGTTGACGTTCTCGAGACCAGAGCGATCTGACGGAAACATGGCAGGGGTAAGTCATGGCATCCTCTCAGATACAAAACTACAAAGCGTATGGTCTCTTAACGCACCTGCAGACACCAGCACTACGGCTGTGAAGAGGCTCATCTCTTCCTCGCTGAGGTTCAGAGCTTGCAGCTTCTCGGTGAAGTCAAACATTGAGTTGAGGAGATCTCCAGCACCCATCGAGCGCAGCGCCTCCACACTATACTTCCTGCCGCTCAGAAATGTAACCGTGCGCTCCTTCACATTGAACAGGGATGTAAAGCGCACCACCAGCACCTACAGACCAAACCAATGGAATTAAACTGGATTCAGTCAATTCACAGGAGTGATGTTAGTCTGTTTACTTCCGGGTTTTTGTTTGGACATACCTCAAAGGTGCCGGCCTTCAGCAGGCTGACCTGGTCATGCTGGGACAGGTCTTTGAATCCTGGGATGCGCTTTGCAAATTCTACCACCTCTCTGACGGCTGGGGTGAAGCTCATGGAGAACTCCTCCCAAATACTGTGACCCGACTTCTGAGGATCCACATAGGGCGATGTGTTCATGGGGCAAACCTGTGAACCAGAATCATGAGTATTTCTACAGACTACTGGAATTGTGGTATTGCTATTTTGGTAGTTTAACTCACCAGGTGCATCCTGTTAACCCTTGCAAATGTTGGGACACTACAGCTGCCATTGACTTGGGTCTCGCTGTCATTATGAGCTCTCAGAGAGAGGTTCTGCAGAGACGGTCCAGCGGAGCTGCTGCTGGGCAGTCTGACAGGACAGCCCGAGTCTTCAGGCCCCTGCGGAGCACCGTCTGATGGAGGCTTCTGTTCGCTCTCTGAGGATGCATTGTTCTGTTGGTTCCAGACGTCCTGAGTCTTCTCTGAACAATGGCTGTAGTTGTTGGGGGCCTCTGAAGGCACGCTGGCCTGCTCCTGATTGTACATGAAGGTCTCCTGGTGCGCTCTAGTCACCGTGCCGATGACCTCCTCCTCCCCGCTGTCAGTGGCGCTGGAGGAGTCTGAGCTCTGGCTTGTATCCATGGCGCTCAGCAGCTCGGGGTCAGGGCTGGATTCGGACAGGTGGCTCCGGGGGGAGGTGGAGGGGGAGCGGGAGGAAGGGCCGGAGCCGCTGTGCTCTGAAGCTGCATCGGTGGCTGATGTCTGGTCACTCAGAGGCTGGCTGCCGTGGCTGTTGTTCATCATGTTGTTCATGGCGTTCTGCATCTCGAGGAGCATGCGCTGCTTCTCTCGTTTGGGAATCCGGCCGAAACGCACAGCTGGGGAGCACAGACACGGTCAGCTCACAGACTTTACCAGACTTCTGCTGAGATCTAGACTGACATCTTTTGCTGAGATCTCTCTATCCATCTATCCGTCTGTCTATCAGTCTGTCTGTATCTATCTACCCTATCTATCCATCTGTCTATCTATCTGTCTATCTATCTATCTATCCGTCCAGTCTATCCGTCTGTCTATCGTCTATCCGTCTATCTATCTGTCTATCTATCTATATCTCTATCTATCTATCTATTCATGCAAGGTAAAATACTTTATTTCTTAATTTTCCTTAACAGGGCTCATCTATTCAAGTTTAAATGCTGAGATGTTCATGCAAGGTAAAATACTTTATTTCTTAATTTTCCTTAACAGGGCTCATCTATTCAAGTTTAAATGCTGAGATCACATATGTCGGTCTGTAATCGACTCCATTCTTTGGATCTGGGACACAGCGCCAGCTGGAGCTCACCGTCTCGGGACATGCCCACGAGCAGACACTTCTTAAAGCGGCACTGCTGGCATCGGTTCCTGTTGATGCGCATGATGGGACAGCTTTCGTTCTTAAGGCACTTCTTATACTGAATGTTCTGCTGAATGCTCCTCCTGAAGAAACCCTGCAGGTGCAAAAGTGAAAGAGACAGAGAGCGGTGTCAGGGTCACAGAGCCCACACAGAGAGTAACAGGTGTCAGCCTCGGGGTCTGTATGGAGAGCAGGTGTCCCGCTCAGGATTGATGACACTCTTCTGTCATGGAGCTTTGCTCTGATGGTTAAACAGGCTTTCTAGGCAAAAATAAAGCAAAGTGACATCTCCCTTCAGGACAATGTACAGGTAGATGTGACCCAGATAAGGCATGACAGCCGTGTCACATTGGCCCTACCCAATTCAACATGTGACAGGTTAACAGAGAAACACACTATAAACAAGCACAACCGCCTTTACTGAGTAGTAAGCAAAACCGAACATGAGTTTTTCAGACACCCCTTTCTGAGCTTTTGACTGCTCTGTATCTCAGAAACAACAGAATGAAACCTCTAATTCTTAAAATCATATACTGAAATGTGGCTGACTATTCACACTAACACTTAACATTTTCTCACCTTACATCCCTCACAGGCGTGAACACCGTAGTGAAATCCTGACGCCACATCTCCACACACCACAAAAAGGGTCAGATGAACAAGGAACGCTCTGCGCTCGGATCGGCTTCCTCACACAGCTAGAAAACCATTAACACAATAACAATCTCAAAATTAAAAAAAAAAAAACACCCCATTACATCATTATTATGATTAATGTGACCAATCTACAATACATGTTAACTGAAAATAATCAGCTCATTACATCATTATTATGATTAATGTGACCAATCTACAATACTTGATTTGTTTTCTTTCTGTTACATTTTGAACTCCCTGACATGTTAAACTGCATTAAAAAATAAAATAAAAATAAAAAACATAGGGAATGTAAATACATTGTGTACATTAGGGTAAACATGAGAAAGCATTTGACATGCTTATAATATAATAATTAACACTATGACAACAGAAATGTGAAAAATGAAACATTCATATAGTTGCTTAAAATATTGTTACATTTGTAGATGATCAGTCTTTAAGAACACTCCACAGATTCCTTTATTTTAATTTACGTCAGTCTCTCACTTGTAATGCCACTTTTGGTGGTGGAGGCCGATCTTGCCTTCCCTCCGCGGGACTGAGGGGTCCCCGCGAGAGCCTCGCCCTGTTGGCCCTGCCCCGCGTGGGGCGGAGAGCAGGACTGATAGCTGCTGTTGGAGGAGTCACTGTGGCACGACTCGGGACTGGAGGCCGAGCTGGCGGAGCTAATGTAAGCTATTACTCCACCTGCTGGATGACACACAGAAGAGCAACAAATGTCAAATTATTTTTCAAACTTCATTTTCAAAATCACATGGACCCTAATATGTGGATATAAATTATGAAACATATGAGTACAAGACATGGCCTCGAGACTGATACCAGCGTTTTCATTTATCTGTTGACAACTCTGTTTATCATTAATAATAGAAACAAATATATACACAGTAAATGCAAACCAAATAGGTGGATATTTACTGATAAAATTAAAAAACATCATCTTTGCCTGGAGCTGGTCTTATTGTCAGAAAGTGGACCAGGCTGTATGTATCTCTCTCTCTGTAGGGCTTGACCTGATTTCTACTGCCCTGCTCTCAATGGTTAGGTAACACCGTTACATAATACCTCTCTCAGGGTGTGGGTCTTACCGGCAAACAATTCAACTCAAATGAAACACTGAGAACTAATAAACAGCTTTTTCCAAACGTTAACATGCTATTATTTGTTAATAATTACAAAGATAAAAAATATCAAATTAAATAATAATCACATGATGAGTCAAATAGAAGGAAACAATATATATATATATATATATATATATATATATAATATATATATATATTATATATATAATTATATATATATGGCTAATGGGGCTCAGGGTGCATAATTTTTCTTCCTTTAGCCAAATCCTATTATGAAATTAAATAAATCTAAAATCTAAATGAAAGCTAATCCCAATGACATTTTTTCAATTCAGTTCAACTATTTAATTTATATTTAATTTTCCGCTGAGCTGTTGATTGACGTGTTCTTAGCCCCGCCCCCACGTGTACTCGGCATGTCTTGGGGGCTTGGTTGGATCCACATCTAGGGGTGGAGACGGGTAGGTTTGGGAATCAGGGGGTGGAGACGGATAGGTTTAGGGATATGTACGGTGGGAGGAGCTGGCTCTGGATCCAACCCCGCCCCCTGGATCTTGTGTTCTGCAGTGAGGACCATCTCTCGGAAAGTGGGTCAGACCGCAACCACCTCACGTGTATCAGCAGCTGCAGACGCGTCCATACCGCCATGCAAATTATGCAACACGCACGTCACGACCTCTCTCGACCAATCAGAGCAGACGCACAGGACGCGTAAACACAGATGCACATGGCTAGGCTGAGCGGTCCATGTGAGTCTGCTCAATAGTAACCCACAATCTATGGCATAACAACACAAGCCTGGCGCTGTTAACCTACTTAGAGTTTTCCTGCAGCAGATAAAACAATTAAAGCCCAAAACACACCTCAATGCACATTAAACATTCGCGGCATCACGTGCAACTACATGTTTCGGTGTCATTGAAGGTATCACTGCTTATGAAGTCATATTCAGAAGTAAATGATCTTACCAGCGTTTGTGGAGTCCATGTCCTCCGACAGCTTAGAGCCGCAGTCACCTGTGAGTTAGTGCCGTTTTTACTCAGTTTACAGCAACTATCGAGTCGCTGTGTGATCCCGTGAAGTGAAGCTCTCTCACACACTACCTGAGGAGCATTTATAACAAACCTACCAGACAGAGTCCGAATTAATCACCGGCGTTTTGCTTGGAAAAACACCCTCAGAAAAATACAAATGAATACAAACGTCTGTGTTAGTCGAAATAATTACAAACTCTATAGTAAAACCCGCTAGAGACCAAGTCCACGCGATTTCACGTCTATTGCAGACTCTCTGATAGCTCTGTAAGTCGACTGCACTTGCTGTAGCTCTGAGTTGTGAATAAACCCAGATTTAACGCGGAGAGCGGAACTGTGCGTCTCCAGATCATGTGACCCACTTCAGGGCGGCTCCGCCTCCAGCTGCATTAGTGTCAGTGTAACCCACTGACACACTTTCACTGCTCCTGCGGGGGCCTCCTGCGCCCCTCAGCCCACACCCGGAGTGCCCTGATGACCCCGGGCCCGGGGTGTAGATCCCATGTCCTGCCAACTAACCTCTCAGCACATCAAAGGGACGTTTTAACGGCCAGTAGACTATTTATAGAAATGTGGTGTTTGCTGTGCACCCCAAGTTGAAAAATAGATTTATGCTTATGCTGATTTGGCATACATTATTTGGTAGCCTTATGGGGTGAAAAAAAAGGAAATCTAAATTTCTAATTTTTAGGTTTTAAATTTAGGTGTTGTTTTTAGAACCATTAAAAAGTGTGTATTCTCATTACTATAAAATGTGACCCTGGACCACAAAACCATTCATAAGGGGCAATTTTTTAAGAAACCTGAGATTTATACATAACCTTGAAAGCTGAATAAATAATCTTTCCATTGGTGTATGGTTGGTTAGGACAATATATGGCCAAGATACAACTATTTGAACATCTGGAATCTGAGGATGCAAATATATATATATATATATATATATATATATATATATATATATATATATATATATATATATATATATATATATATATACAGAGAGAGAGAGACAAATCTAAATATTGAGAAAATAAACATTAAAAAAATCAAAATTAAATACTTACAAATGAATGTTACTAACGATAAAACATACTAAATAAAATACATTTTAGAAGGTAGGAAATTTACAAAATATCTTCATAATATGATTTTACATAATAAACTGCACTATTTATTAGTATAAAAATCGATAATGTTGACCCATACAGTGTATTTATGGCTATTGCTACAAATTTACCCCAGCGACTTAAGACTGATTTTGTGCTCCAGGGTCAGATATGATGTTTCAACTGCACTATTTATTAGTGTCTATACTGAATATTCATATAATATTGTAATGAAACAATACTGAGAATAGTGAATTACAGATTTGAGATTTAAAAGTCTGGATACAGTTCAGTAACTGGAATGAGAGTTGTGCTTATCTGTCATGGAAATAATGTTCCATTGCAATCACTGGTAATAACGCTTGAACAGGCTTTGTTTTGGGGCAAAATATAATATACTTACATATTTTGGGGTGTTATGTTTTTACTATGATCAGTTAAGTCAGAGCATATTAAACCTGACTGAGAGACTGGACGGACACACACACATACATGGATGCATTCATAAATAAATACATAAATCAGTTAATCAAATGATTTTTGTTGACATTTTTTGACATGGCTTCTTGATTTCTATTGAACAATTTGATTTTTGAACTTGATGTTAAATCTACACATCACGTTAAGCTTACTTATTCTAAACCATAAAAAAGAAAGCAAAAAGAAATGAAGGACAGAAGGGGTTAATCCTTAAAACCACTATAATTATGAGTCCTAATGTTAGAAAGGAGATGTATTTTCAACACATTATTGATTAGTGTTAAATTGGCATCTATTGCTGATTCAGTAATGTCACTTTAGGCCCAAAGACACAACAGTCTCCAGAAACCTTTAAGTGTGTAATAAGCAGCACTGAAGCGATGAGCAGATGGTTCACACACCAAACACTGCTTAGCTTTTCCATTCCATTTTAGGCTCTGGCCACAGAGGTCAGGGGTCAGAGTGTTAGGACCTCCGGCTAAATATGCATACACAAAAATGAAATTCCAAGGCTAGAGACGCCACAAGGAAGAGTTTAAAAGATTCCCAGGCTCTTCCTGAACTCAAATATGAACTTTTAGTGTTGGGTTCAACATAAGAGTGATTTCTGAATGTTGTTGAATTAGATTTCAATACAAGAGTCAATTTTTTCAAGTTGCTTGTATAATTTTATATCACCATCATGCATCACTCTGTCTGTTACATACTCCATTGGGACACTTGTGTTAAAAGCTTTTTCCACTCATAAATCAGAAGTGCAATTTATATTCTGTGCAGCTGTCATTAAAATGTTCCCCATTCCACTTTGCATAATGCATTGGTAGGATGGAGTAAAATTCACAGTGAGGGGCGGGCTTACCCATTAGGCAAAGGTAGGCGACTGCCTTGGGCCCCCGAAGCCAAGGGCCCCTTAAAATGCTTTTCATATTCGAGATGCGCATTAAGCGCGGACACGCGAACGGTTGCTGTTTACGGTGTTTATTACCACGATAACAGTCTGCGTGTCCGAGTTGAACATGCTTCTTGTGCGTCCTGCTTGTAGCAAATGAAAATATTATGCATCTGAAGCTGACTGCCGCTCGAGCGCGAGGTCTATCTTTCCCAGCGCGCGCGCACACTTCTCTCTCAGCGAGCGGCGGAGCGACTGAAAGGGAGCTTTCGCCTGATGGTCAAGCCTAAAACAGGCAGCATAGGCTGGGATGCTTAATCGAATTTAAATCTACAATCAGGCGAAGTGAAAATGACACCACCGAAATGACCCAACATAGCGAAGCACTGCTATAGGCTATATCTTGTGGCAGTTCATTTAGAAAACCGTGCAAAAAACAGGAGCAGAGCTAACATATAAAAAAGAGAAAAGCCCTGCCCACAGACGCATTAAGTTGATGCAGACATGTTCACCAGAAGGGAGCAGGCCGGTCAGCATTACATTTACATTATATTTACTAGGGGTGGGACGGTTCACTGAAAAAAATCGAACTGTTCGGTTCTCCACGTGCTGGAAACGCTGTTCAACTTAAATCTGACAAAGCATCTGTAATATGGTTTACTATAAATACACGTATACACGTAAAACAAAACAGGGTTTCAGTTAATATATGTTTCTGTTGATGGAAAGCTGAACATTTGGCTTCCCAGACATTACAACAACAGCGATGGAACAAAAAAACCTGTGCAGATTCACTCACTCTTGTTCAATACGAATACAAACACTGTCTTTATATTAATCGAACAGCAACATCATACTTCTTGATTGAAACCTTAGCATATAAAGATTTATCATTTGCCCAATGTTGTCTTTGATTACTAATTCAATTTATGTACACAAAAAAAAAAAACCTGAGTCAACGATTTGTGCACTTGATTATATGTTCTAGGAATTTTATTGTGCAAGGCAATTTTTTCCAACAATCGGTCGCGTTTCAATATTTAACATCCCGTTTTGACAACAAAAAAAGTCAAATATATCAATTTTAAAACAGTTTTGACAAACTAGAAATGCTTTTTACATATGGGGAACTGCATCAAAATACAAGTATGTGGCACAGAGAGGCAAACAAATGTAATAATAAATAATAAATGTACATTTTGCATGTTCAGAAGAAGTGAGCCGCCCTGTCTGCAAAAATGCAAACAGGTTTGTGTAAGTAAAATGAAGAAAAGTTTTCAGCTGAGGCAGCTCAAACATGCACTTTAGTCTGGGACTAGTTTAAGCCTTGTCTGTGAACCCATGTAGAAAAGGTACATTAAGAACAGATAAAAATGTGAAATTAAGTTAGGATTATTCAGGAGTTAACTCATGACAATCATGCAATAAATCGCGATTATATATTTTAGCCCCAAGTTAAAGTGACCTGAAATAAAATGCAACAGGTTTTTTTTCTCATTCTCACTAATTCAAGTTATGGCCTCTGAAGGGAACTAACTCATCAGTGGACTTTCCTCGTCAATATAGACTATATTTATTCACACTTTTCTCATTCTCACTAATTCAAGTTATGGCCTCTGAAGGGAACTGATTGTCTTCAGAAAAGGTTTGATCACATTTTCATTTTACCTGATAAAGTATAATTTATGAGCTGAGCTGCTGTGTTTACAGCCGTTACCGGGGAAACCACTATTTCTGATGTTCCAAAAGCGCCTCCTACTGGCAGAGAATGAATGTGCATTTTCAATAATCCAGTCTGCAGTTTTTATTCACACCAATGCGTAAATTCACCCACATAAATCCATTTTAAATAATATAATAATTTATATTTCCGACTCATCCCTTTTCTTAAAAAAAGATTTAAAGGTTCAGTTGTGAGGTTTATCATTTTATAATTTATTTTGTTTTTTGTTAAAACTTGTATCTCAACGCCTAAATCAATTGCTATTTCATGGTCTATAACATGAAATAACAAAAGTGTCTGCTAAATGAATAAATGTAAATGAAAGAATCCCATTATAACATATACATAAAAATGTAGAAAGATTGGACACAACTATGAGGCATCATTGTGCAGCAGCAAGCATCACAACAACAAAGGAACCTCAAGGTTGATCTAGGTACATGTGTGCAAATGTATATTTGATAATACATTCCTGGGGCCCCCAATTCACTAAATCCGTCCCTGCACCACAACATGCATTGAATGAAAATAAATAAATAATAATAATAATAATAAATAACACTGCTGGATGGGTGTTTCATATACAATTATGTGTGTTTGAGATCTTGTTTAACACACTCTCAGAAAAAAAAGGGGTACAAAAGCAGTCACTTTGTACCTTTTTTTTCTGAGTGCACGTTTAGTTTATTCACAGAGTTCAGAGGATGTCGTTTGCACTGATATTGAGCAAAACTGTGTTCTGGTTTTCAGTAAAGAAGTGAGAATGAGGGTATGTCTATTACAGGGGTCTCTAACCTACCGTCCTAGAGTCTGACACCTTCCGGATCCCTGGCCTATTATTATGATGGTAAACTGATTTTCCACAAAATAATTCAAAGGTGCAATAAATAAAAATAACAATACAAAAAAATAATTAAATAAATCTCACACATAAAAAAAAAAAAAAAAAACTGATTTAAACACAAAATAGATCAGTTTGCATTCTAATAGTCTACTTATTAGCCATAGATCTCACACAGTTCAGACATTATTCTACATAAACTGAGCTGTTTTCCTCATGTGTGGCGTCATTTCTCAATCATGTGACTTGAATAGTCTTAATAGAACAGTTTGAAAGGAATCTTTTTTTTTATGTATATGTTATAACAAAAATGAGTACTCCTTTGCTGGGGCAATGAAGTAGCAGTGGGGCATGATACCACCTGCAGCACCCTTAATCTATCGGCCATCTGAACTCTACAGAACACATAAATACATCTGATATTCTTAATTCATCTATTTGAAGAATGTGTCATTAATGTAAAATAATGACGGACAAATCAGTTCTGACAAAAGATCCCAGCTAGAGACTCCTTAAATAACAAAGATATAGAGATCACTGCTATTCTAATTTTAACTATTCGTTACCATAGTTTGTCGCGTACCAACAAAGTTAGATAACAAACATGGCAAGCAGTTAGCTAAACTGGTTTAATATATATATATATAGCATCTAAAATAGCATCAGTTTTGTCATCACTCTCGCCCTCAAAGACAGAGTTGAAGGTTTACTGATTGTGATCATTATTTTTAGCCAACACTGGTTGAATTTAATTATCTGAGTTGCATCCTAAAATATTAAATCCCAATAGTGTTATTTCCTTTATTATTATTATATATTATATCCCATTAATGCCACTGCTATGAAAACCAGTGTGATTGTAATTACCTGCAAACTCATGCTGCATATAGATCAAGTTGCTTTAATGTGAAAATATTGAGATTTAGAGACAAACACAGGCACAATTGGCAAGGGTTTCAACCCCAGGACGAGTCGAGTAAACCTCACCTTCATACTCAAACTCTCCCATGAAGCAGTCTTAACATCTCGCTTCACAGCCCGAAAAAAACAAGGGGGAGCTACACCTCGTATATCAAAACACATTATTCCTGCGGCCTCAGTCCGGCTGATAGATAAACACCTGCCCTGAAAACTTGTGTATTACAGATTCCCTGCTCATCTGCAAGCTCTCAATAAAGACACGTGATGTTAGCATACAAAGGTACTTTATTTGGGTGAATGTACAGCACGCGTTGTCTAGCGGTAACGGTGCAGCTGCAGGGTGTTGCGTCTCTTCCAGGCCGCGCGCCGGGAGCCGCCGATGGTGAGGTGGAACTTGTGGCCCTTGCCCAAACCACGGCTCTTCTTGCCGGCAGACGTGAGCCCACGCATCTCCCTGTGCTTGTGCACAGCCTTGGTGATCCATTGCGTGTCGGGGTTGCGTCTGATGGCTTTGTGGAAGGTGTCGATGAGGACCACTTCGAAGAACTTGTACGTGGAGTCTTCACCCACCCAGTATGAGCTGAGCACCCGCAGACCTCCACAGTGACGGCCCGCACGCTCCTGAAAACACACCAGGAGCAGAGACGTTAGAACAGACAGAACAAGATTCAGAATAAATGCATGCTTCATTGGTCCATTTGTGAATATGCATGAGACCACTCATCAGCTGCAGGTGGGAGCCTTCACCTAGACATCAAGCTGTGTAACCTGAACCCATAACTAACAGTCAAAATAAAATACATCACAGCACTGAGGGTGTTTGTACACAGACAGAGTGGCTGCTTGACAGCAGGGATCTCTGAAGCACCAGTACTCTGACACTAATATGACGCAGTAATCCCGTCTCAATGGACAAATACATTTCTACATGGTTCATGATTAAGGCCTTTTAAACAGATCAGGTGCTTATTAGGGCTGTGCAATTAATCCAAAAACAGTTTTGGCCTCCGACAATTATGAAAATAGAATAATCGAGATAAAATGATTATTGCGCCTCATTGCACCCCCTTTTGCAGCACTGCGCTTTCATTCCTCCATAAAAGCCCAGTTTCCCGTGCAAATCAGTAAAATCATTTAACACGATTTTTGCAAAATGGGACGTGCTTGATTTAACAAAGTATATTTATTCATGTTTTTAAAAGCCTGAAAGAGAACTTGCGCTGCCGCTCAGGAAGAGATATGCACTCAGAGACGGAGCAGAACACGGACATGTAAAGTCATCTTTTAGCTCAAGGTGCATGCTGCAGGCTCTTAAAGTGACAGTGGGCTATTTTCCTGCTGCGAGTGTGTGCTTATTAATCAAACAACAGAAGTCAAAATCAAACACTGCTCGAGTGAAGCACTTTTGTAGCTTTAATAAGAAACAAAAAAAAAGTTGAATTCTAACAGTGAAGACTGTGGTTTTATTTTACATTTAATTATTCATTTCTGTAGTAAGCTGTAAACTGCTTGAGACTTGCATAAAAAAAAACATTAAAGCACAGTTTGTTTCATGTGTATCGATTTATTCTATTGTATTTGTCCTTTTTTATTACTGAAATTACAATTAAATTAAATAAAACAAATCTGAGAATGAAACTCCGCTGCTCTCTACAATGTAGATGTCATAGCAACCTTATTTACAGGAAATACATATTTGATATGCATCACTATCTTTAAAATCACTCGTATAAAGTTTTGTTCATATGGCCACCTCATAATCATGTTAAATAATCGTGATTACAATATTGATCAAAATAATAGTGATTATGATTTTTGCCATAATCGAGCAGCCCTAGTCACTAAAATTAGTTCCAGTGTAGATCTGTCCATTATAGACATGGATTACAGATCATAAAATCCATAATCCGTCTAACCATAAATCCCTGAACACCCTTTAGGATAAACGTGTGCTTATGTTTTTTAAAAGTGCCCACATACATATAAAACCTGAGCGCGTGCCGATTTTAGCGATCATTTTCACTGCACAAAGTAGCAAGACGTCAGTGTGTCTAGCAGCAGATCAGCTCACAGGCGGAGATGCTGCTCACGTACCTCAGCTACTGACTGCAGGCTGCGTGCAAACTTGATCTGGTTGACGCCGTGGTGCACGGGTTTGCCGTAGGTGGCACCTTTAGGTACGGGGCGCTTGCGGCCTCCACGGCGCACACGTATGCGGTAGATGACGTAGCCTGTCCGGACGAAAGCACAGAGTTAAGATGCACATCTCAAGACAACATCAACCACAGAGAGACGACGTTCAATTGAGTATCACCTAAACCTCTTCGCATCACATACGCTGCTCTCGTCACTCACCCTGCTTGGCCTTGTATCCCAGCCTGCGGGCTTTATCGGGTCTGGTGGGTCTCGGGGCCCGGTGAAGGGCCGACAGCTGACGGTACTGCCAGCACCGCACGCGCAGCAGAAACCTCATCACGTCCGACTGCTTCTTCCTCCATAACTCCTGCATGTACTTGTACGCTCCCATGATGCCTCACCTGCAGCGCCAGGAAAACACAGCAATACGAGTCTCATGCATTAGATTCATCTAAAACGATTATACACTGCATTTTACTCCGCTTTATGATCTTAATTGAGACTATATGGAACTTTTACATTTTTAATACTACAAATGATTTTTTTTAACTAATGAAGGCAAAACAAATTCAGAAACACGTTTTGCATGTCATCGTAAACGACCAGAAACAGTTTAACTCAAATCTCGATGTTTCAGCAGCTTTATATCAAGCATAAACCAGCAAGTGTGTATAAATCCATATTATCATGAGTTATGATATCTCAGTCAGCAGCTCCTTCAGGGGGATTAACGTTAACGTTAAATAATAATAATAATGCAGTGTAATATTTCCCCAACATGGCAACATACAGACACAAAACAACTCTTCAGCCGCGGACAGTGATTTACAAAAAAACCTTTACAGAAAAACCTTTATAAATGTGTAAATACATCTGCCAATGTAACACGTTTAACTCAGTTTTGACAGAAACGGGAGAAAACGTGCAGACTCCGGCGTGACAGCCGCGGCCCTCCTCTCCACAATCCGCTTTAAAATCAGCGCGCGACATCGATATGGCGGGAAATGAGCGTCAGAGAGTAAAGCTCAGATATCCAGCACTCAATACACTAATCGTGTGATTAGGATGACATTAAACGCATACAGATTGTTGATGGATTCTACATTCAGAAACATGAGAAAGTTTGCTTACTTGATGGCGTACCAACCGGAAAGAGAAAGAAAAGCTACCCATAATTCTTTATGAGGCCGTTCCATCGTATTTCCGGTTCCGTTGTTAAAGATTTCTGGGAAATGTAGTCAAAGCTAGGAACTTGATTTTACCTAAAAGCAACAAATATATTTAATCAGATATCTACCCTGCGTTGCAACATGTTTCTGGAATCTCAGACTAAACAGTATGATTTCACTTTTCTCTTATTAGCAGGGGTTCAGGAAAGGAAGAAGCGAGGGATCGTCTCCCGGAAGTGACATTTGCTGAGACACTAAAAGTCTCGTATTGATAATCATCAGATTTATCATTGATCAGATGTGTCTCGTGTGTCGGTCCGCGTGAGGTGAGTCAGTATTTCTCTGTGTGCCTGTAACTGTGATGAATGAATGAATGAATGAATGAATGAATGAATGCATGCATGCTGACATCTTTAGTGGACAATCAAATCTGAGCTTTATGTACAGATTATGTCCGCTACGCGATATTTCATGACATTGTTATGCATATACTAACAGTTGCAATGTGAAATCTTGAGAAAGTAAATGAGAAGATTGTTCACAGTGCTGTCAGATTTTGTATTTACAGAGCTGTGTAGATTACTTACAAATTGTAGTCCATTCTTGATTACAAATTACGTGACAAAAATTGTAGTTAGTAACGTGATCCATTACATTACACACTTTTAGATTATATTTAGATTACTTGTCCTAACTCGTGATAAGAAAATATATTCCATTTGTTGTTATTAACAACATGAAGTGCATTAAACATCAAGGTTTCCCAAGCTGGGGGTTGTGAGTTTAATGAAAAGCTAATAATTCATTATTTAAATCATAAAAGCGGTCAATTAAAATAAATCTTTTTAAAATCTATCAAAAAAAAAAAAAAAAGAAAAATATTTTATATTTTTTTTACCTGCATGTCATGTGATAATTTACCAAAGTCAGAGAACCATGAACATGCAGACTGCAAGCAATATTTAAAAGATGAAAAAGAGGAATTGGGCAGAATCATAAATCATAAATTAAGAATCATTTATTGCTATTGTGTGAATAAACTACAATCAAATAATAAATGAAAAAGTACACTTATTGCCATAGTATTAAAAAACTTAAATCAGTCTTATTACAAGTACTTAATATTTGTCAGAGTATTGACCATATTTGGAATCTGATTATGTAATCTAGAGTCTTATTACAAGTACTTAATATTTGGAATCTGATTATGTAATCTAGATCACATGTGATCAGTTACATGCTCTGTGAATATATGTGTCATGTTTTTTACCCGACTGCTCTTCTGCGTGGTTCTGGCCACTCTGATGTGTTGTTTGTTTGTTTGTTTGTTTCAGTAGTTATTATGGGGTCTAATTCCAAAAAGGTAAGGTTGCATCTGTGGGGAAAACAGCCATCCTGGAGCAGTTACCATCTGTGGGGAAAACAGCCATCCTGGAGCAGTTACTGTACGGCTCTCACACTGTAGGTATGTGAGATGATCAGTCCTGTCAAGATGAAATATGATTTCAAATAACAGGTTGAATATACCTTAAAAGATAATTTATTCCTGTGATCAAAGCTGAGTTTTCAGCATCATTCCTCCAGTCTTCAGTGTCACATGATCTTCAGAAATCATTCTATGATGCTGATTTATTATCAGTGCTGGAAACTGTTGTGCTGCTTAATATTTTTTAGGAACCTGTGATAATTTTTCAGGATTCTTTGATAAATAAAATGTTGAAAAGAACAGCATTTATCCAAAATAGAAATCTTTTGTAACAATATACAATGTTATTCAAAAGTTTGGGGTCAGCAGATTTTTTTTTTCTTTCTTTCTTTTTTAAATAAATTTATACTTTTATTCAGCAAGGATGAGTTAAAATGAAAAAGAGATAATGAAGACTTCTATCATTAGAAAAGATTTCTATTTTGAATAAATGCCGTTCTTTTTAACTTTCTATTCATCAAAGAATCCTGAAAAATATCCAGTATTAAGCAGCACAACAGTTTCCAACATTGATAATAAATCAGCATCATATAGTAATTTCTGAAGATCATGTGACACTGAAGACTGGAGGAATGATGCTGAAAATACAGCTTTGGTCACAGAAATAAATTATCTTTTAAGGTATATGCAAATAGAAAAGCATTTTACTAAATTGTAATAACAAATAAAACAATACTTCAGTTTAAATATATATATATATATATATATATATATATATAAATATACCTTAAAATATCATATTATATATATATATAAGGTGATATATATATATATATATATCATTATATGATTGCAAAATTACATACATAAAAACCACCAACACCCTAGAAATAATACTAACTTACAGACTGATTCATAATAAAATACAAAAAGGCCATATCAATATTACTAACTTACAGACTGATTCATAATAAAATACAAAAAGGCCAAAATAGATAGAAATTAGATATGTAAAAATCAGCATGCTCTTTGAGTTCTTACTAACTTACAGACTGATTCATAATAAAATACAAAAAGGCCAAAATAGATAGAAATGCTGTGGAGTATTCTAACAATCACACTGCATTTAGCTAAATTCATTTTCACCTCTGGAAGACTGTGGCTTTATTTGCTGTTCTTCACTCTTTATGCTCTTAATTATTGCATTATGCATCCTTAGATGTTATTAAATATTGAGATGCATACATTAATTATAGGATCTTACAATATTTCTATGTTTGATAAAATATTACAAACATCACAATTAGTACTACATTTGCAGTATATTGAATATTCATTTGTTTATTTGTTAAAAATAAATGATTGTTTGTCAGTTAATAGACTGCATAAGTGCATACATTGTACTGCACTGGAGTGTGAATATGTCCAGAGAGTATGGATCAGTCATATGATGAATGATCCTGGGATGTGCTTCATTCGTGAAACAATGGATAGTGTGTGAAGATGTTAAAGCAGCATGTGAACGTCTGTCTGGTGTCAGGTGCAGAGACGAGCGACACTCAGGAGGACATATACGTGGCGTCTGTGGAGACGGACCGCGGCGTGAGGGAGCAGTTACGCCTCTACGACACAAGAGGGCTGCGAGAGGGGCTGGAGTTACCCAAACACTTCTTCTCAGTGGCGGACGGCTTCGTGCTGGTCTACAGCGTCGACAGCCTGGAGTCCTTCAGAAGAGTCGAGCTCTTGAAGAAGGAGATAGACAAGTCCAGAGACAAAAAAGAGGCATGAAAGATATATTTCAGTCTTCAGCGTCACAGGATCCTTCAGAAATCATTCTAATGCTGATTTGCTGCTCAAGAAACACTTCTGGTTATTATTTATGTCTTATAGTAATTATGTTATAATTTATGAAAACAGATGAGACATTAAATACATATATAAAAAAAAAAATAAAAATTATCCTATCCCAAATTAATGTTTTTAATATAAACTAATATTCATAAAAAAAAAAAAAACAAAAAAAAGATCAAAAGTGACAGCAAAAACATTTATGTTACAAAAAAATTCTATTTCAAATAAAAGCCGTTCTTTTGAACTTTCTATTCATCAAAGAATCAGGAAAAAAAAAAACACAAAATATTAAGCAGCAAGTGGTTTTTAATATCCATAATAAGAACCAATATAAATAACATGAGTACCAACAAGCAGCAAATCAGCATGTTATGAAGGATCATGTGATATATATTCCAATAGAAAATAGTTATTTCAGATGCTGTTTTACTGTATTTTTGATCAAATAAATGCAGCCTTAAGAGACTTCATTAAAACATTTAAAAATCATAATGTTTCCATAGAAACATTAAGAATGGCAAACATTCTCCAATAAAAATATGGCTTGTACGGCCCCTCATACATATATTAACCATACATAGTGTGCGTGTGCAGGTGATGGTGATGGTGCTGGGGAATAAGTGTGACCTGCGCGAGCGGAGGCAGGTGGATCAGGACGCGGCGCAGCAGTGGGCGCGCGGAGAGAAGCTCAAACTCTGGGAGGTGACCGTCACAGACAGAAGCTCTTTGATCGAACCCTTCACCAGCCTCACCAGCCGCCTCACTCAGCCGCAGAGCAAGTCCGCCTTCCCTCTGCCCGGCCGCAAGAGCAAGGGCACGCCGTCCAGCGACATCTGAGCAGCTCACACTACCACACATTAGCACTAGGTTCAGCTCTCTAGACGTACATTCTCTCCGGTACTTTAGAAGATTAAGGGCTTCTAGTGAAAGAGGTTAGCTAGGACTACATCTATTTACACTCAGAAATACATGCACTAATCTATTTTGTTGTTGTTGTATTTGTGCGCACTGATGGAAAATAGCAGAACATATAAATGCAGGACACTCATAGAGGTACACTGTGCTCGGCTTACTAAAGCCAGTCAATCACAGAAGTTGAGAATTCGTTTCGGTCGTTGCTGCAGTGAAAGGAAAATGACTAGTCAGACAAATCTTGTGCAAACATCGTTTAAACACCAAAATTAATCGGAAGAATAAGAACTTATTTTTGGACCGTTAAGATCTCTTAGAGCGTTAAAAACTGTATTCTGAAACTCTAAAGCAAAAGATTTCATTTTCATTAGCACAGTTCTTCCAGATTTAACACTGAGTTTATGTAATTATCTTTATTCTCATTTATGGTTCTATTAATTCAATACTGTATTTTACAATTTAAATATATTATAGAATTATAATATATATATATATATATATATATATATATATATATATATATATATATATATATATATATGTATGTGTGTGTGTGTATATATATGTGTTTTCTAAATGAATTTAATTTATTGTCAGGGGTGTAAATCTTCACTGACTTCATGATTCAATTACGATTATCATGTCAGCGATTTGATTCAATTCGATATCACAATGCATTGCACCCTCAATTTTCAATTTTACTGCACATGGCTACATTTTCAAATAAATTTTATATCAAATTTATTTTGCACATTTTTGTTATTATATTAGCAGGCCATTTAAAAAAAATAATTACAAACTAATAATAAATCAAAAAAGAATGTAACCAACTAAATATAGCTTCAAAACATACAAGCAAATATAAAGTAATAAAGGGGGGAAAAGACAATTACAAGTGATAAACAAGTACTTTCAGTATCTGAGAGTGCTTTAAGGATCCGAAAGATTACAGACAATCATAGTTATGGGTTTTTCTTTATTGCTGTTTGATTATTACTGATGATATCATAGACAGTGGCAGCTTTTATAGGCTGCATTCACACTAAGGCACAGATCTATTTCGACATATCAGATGTTTTGTCCTGTACTGAAAATATAACTGACTGTGTTTACATCGATTTCGTATTATACAAATATTCGGAGATGTAAGTGCATTTAACCACAGCCGCGCGCTTCAGGAGAACAAACACAAAGCAAACGTTAAAGTCTGACTTTACTTCATATTCCTTCACACACCGCATCAACAAAACACAAATCAAAAGTAAAACACTGCAATAACGGCGGGTGGTGGATGCACATCCTGTCAAGCGATGCACACGCGATTTTCAACGCGCAAACATGTATTTAACGCGTGAAATTGGCGTATTTAACATATTGTTGACGTGTCAAAATTAATGTGTTTTTGACCCTTTTGGTCTTCCATAGAAGTGCTTCAGTATGTCAGTTCATAAAAATATGGCAACATTAGGTTGTTAACGTCATATAGTGTGTATGATGATGTCTTCCAGCATTATTTCCAAAACTAACTCTGCTGTTCTTGCATTTCGTCTCAAAGCTTTAGAAACCCAAAGATATAATCATGTAGTCCTGAGATGAAGCCTGTAGCGGTGTTTGTGTAGGCTGGACTCAAGGGCACAGGAAAACTCTTTGAGGACGTTATCTTTGTTGCTGCAGTCAGTAGAGGAAAATTCCAGCGGTTATCAATGGACGTTTATGAAATCATTGTCTTAGTAACCTGTTCTAATTTAAATGAAAGCTACCTATTCACCATGTAATGAGGCGATTCAACCAAATAAATGCTTATTGACTGGATGTACTGTTGACTTTTTGTTGATCTCTGTTCCCCGCTGTCAATAAATCTCATGTTGCTTTATTAGCAGAGCCTGTAAACTGCTGTAATATTGGCCAAGAGTCGTCTGTAAGTTAATATTAATAAACGTGCTATAATCTTTTCATCGTCCTATTCAACATAATCCTAAATCAATAATTTGGAAGTTTGTCACAAATCTTATCACATTTCATTCCATAATCAAAAGAAATCAGCCTACATTTTGCATAAAGCAAACTAAGCCTATTTTAGGACCACTGCTTCATGACATGATTTTCATGACAATGAAGAAAAGCCCAATGCCATTCTCATTACCATAACATAAAAAATCAGCGTAAATCAAAACAGTAAAACATACTTTCATAATGTATAAACTCTTGATTTTTATTTGCATTACTGTAATAAAAATGAGATTTCACAATGCAGAAAATTCTTAATCATCCTTAATATATGTTCAGATGCAATATTACCCCAGAGATGTTCCTGACAGGCTTTTACCAGAAATATAACATCAGTGTTTCCCTCTGAATGCTTGCACTGAAAGATACAGCACGACTCTGTACACCAACGTCCACTTTAATATTGGTGGGAAAATACATACATGGAACAATCTTGCTTTAGGCTCATGCTGTGACTTCATTTGACAAATAAAACCAATTTACAACAGGAAGGCAAAGAAAACACATTAAGATCCTTTTTTGTCAAATCATGATGCTACTTGAGCCATGAAGAAAAAAAAAAAATGCAGGGAAAGAAAAATGTAATTCCATCGTAAAATCCACCCTCTATCTCTACCCTATGGACCATCCCCATCCCCTCTCCTCCCCTCTGATGTCCGACAGTCGCTCCGTGCCGGAGGAAATTATGTGGCGTAGCGTTTGGTCCACTGTTTGGCTATCCTGTCGTGCTCTGGTCTGTTGGTTGTGTACTGCGTGGCGATGCTTCCTACCAGAGGATCAGCTGCAGAAAAAAAAACACACGGTTAAAAACACAATCATCAACAAAACCTCCTGAGCTGCCTTGCTATCTACAGTCTACACAGTCCACTGGATGCACTGATAATGCATTTCACACATGCCATCACTTTCAGTTTTACTTTAAATTGGTTTAGGCTTGCATTTTTTTTTTTTTTTGAATAATGTTTATAATGAATGCCAGGATAATTTGTTTTATGCTTATATTTTTCATTGCTGTTCTGTTCAGAATACGGTTACATTTAAAGCTTTTGTTGTGGAGTGAGTACTGAACTATCAATACATATTTTATAATGTTTGTAAACATTTTATTTCTAGTATTTTACATTATTTCTGAACATAAAACGTGACTTACACCGATGAGATTTATTTTGTTCTCTCAAGTTTGACCCTGATACAATAAGCACATGCATTCAGGGCTCAGGCTGCGACAAAGTTTTTGTTGGCCTTTTTTCCTTGTAAGGAAAGGTGAAATCAAGTAGCTCAGACATGAGTTGAACAAAGATGTGTGCAGTTTCATACATGAGCATGAGGCGGCTGTGTCGATGCTCACACCTGTAACTGCTCTGCTGTCGTCTCGGTCAAACAGCTGGAGCTCCAGCATACTGACAAACACTGGAGCTCCAGCCCACGACCAGCGAACAAGCGCCTGCCAGCTCTAGCAGCCAACATCTCCTCAGACGAGCCGGAGCGGTGTCTTACCAGGGTTACAGTCTGTGAGGAGAGAGCAGATGGACAGCAGCACTTTGGAGATGGTGAGCGCCGGGCTCCAGTTGTCCTTCAGGATGTCCAGACAGATCACACCCTGACTGTTGATGTTGCAGTGGTAGATTCTGGTGCGAAACGTCACCTGAACACATCAGAACAGCACAACAGTCTTTAAGAGACTCTCTTAAGAATAAGCCCTTGTGTTCATTCATTACTGATTGCTCTTTACTCATTTAGTCCTAAACCAGAGGCTTTTGTACAAACCCTCACTTCCTTCTTTACAGCCCCGTTTCATGACTGTCATAGACACTTACAGGTGAACACTGTAAAGCCTCAGCTCAAGGAATTACAAGTTGTTTTTTTTTCATCAATTTAATAATTGAATAATTTGGTTGAACGATTTCATAATCCGAAAGATTAGAAGTCCCAACCTAATTTTGAGAGTGAGTCACTCTCCAGTACAGAAAACACAGAACCTGTGTGTGTGTTAACCCTTACCTCAATGACACAAGATACTGAATGTGTAGTGTAGGTGTGTTTACATGCATTTGACAGCAGCTTCCAGCGAGGCTCAACCAATCAGAATTCAGAGTCAAACCATGATACAAAGCTTCTATTCTCACTATCATTAACTGTCACTATAGTTACAAGTATTTCCATTTGCTGTTGTACAAACAGGGCAATGTATATAACTAGATAACTAGATGTGACAACGCAGAGAATGAACAGTGAAAGCAATAGAAGCGTGTGCGTTATACCAGGCATAATTAAGTGTGAAAGAACGGACGGAAACATATCTTTTTTAAACAAATTAGGCCAACTATTAGGCCATTCATATTCTTTTGGTTTCTCTACTCAAGATTTTAAAATGGCAAAAGCGATGAAAACACAAGTATCAATAATCAGCACCAGCAAGTACCAAAACTGAAAGTATCGGTATCATAGAAAAAGTGGCATTAGAATTATCAGAATTTAAAATAACTATTGCAATATCTGTTAAAATGTAATTTATTCCTGTGATGCAAAGGTAAATTTTCACTGCAGTCTTCAGTGTCACATGATCTTCAGAAATAATTCTAATATGCCGATTTGCTGCTTAAGAAACATTTCTGATTATTATCAATGTTGAAAAGAGTTGCTTCATATCTTTGTGGATGCATCTTCAGGACTTTTAGATGGGGGAAAAAAAGTTTCAAAGAACTGCACTTATTTGAAATAGAAATAGTCTTTCCTTTCACTTTTGATCAATTTAATGCCTCCCTGCTTAATCAAAAGTATTAATTATTAAAAAAAAAAAAAAGTTTCAATCCTACTGACCCCAAACCTTTGAATTGTAATTTGTAAGTGAAAACGTCTGTCCATCCCCAAAACTAACTGTGACTATCTGCGAGCCAGTTCTGACCTTGGGTGGTTTGAAGGGGTAGTCTGGTGTGAAAGCGATGTCCAGGAAGAACACTCCTCCCTCATACACTGAACCTGGAGGACCCAGGATAGTGGACCTCCACTCGTAGATGTTGTCTCCTTTAGGACCCGCACTGAAGAACAAAAGCAGACAGGATCATTTACTCAATGATTTTGAAACTAGAAATACATCACAATTTCTTTTTAACCCCCAGGTGACCTTGTAACTTGAAGAGGTGTAATCTCACTAATAATAAATTATTAATAAAAAGGTATACAAAGGTTTATCGTTTTGAGTTAGGCTTACAGTTAAAGGGATAGAGCACCAAAAAAAAAAAAGGAAAAAAAAGTTGTCATTGTCACCAAACCTGTATGAATTTCTTTCGTACACAAAAAGAGATTTCGATATTATAGTATGGGAAAAAAATACAACGGAAGTCAATGGGACCAGAAACTGTTTAGTTACCAACATTCTTCAAAATATCAGCTTTTGTGTTCAGCAGAACAAAGAACGTTTGGTGCAGCTTGAGGGCGAGCAAATTAATGATTTTAGATCAAAATTAGTATTAAATGTGACTTGAAGTGCTGTTAAGATAATCATTTTATAGCTCAAATGTAAATGACATCATTCACACACACACACACACACACACACACACACACACACACACACACACACACACACAGTGATAGGTCTGATAGGCTGTTATCAGTACAGCACTGACTACCTTTTCTGAAAGCCTTGAAACATGTACTCAAACACACAGAGGAAGCAAGCTGCTCGATGACAAGAACTGTACAGCAGTCGACAGTCGAGTCAAAGCATTTGTGTCCTCAAATGACTCTGCTGCTGCCATCCATATTCTCTAGCAAAGTCCTGTGCAGTTTAAAATCATCAGGAAAATATGGTAAATGTTTATAGCTACATAAAAGTTGACAAGTGTGTACTGTGGATTAAACGGTCTCTTTGAATCCCAAATGAACATGCAGAACATCAGTAAGAGATCTACATCTCTTTTCTTCCCTATCATTGGGTGTGTGATATATTTCATCTACGATAATATCATAATTGTTTAAAGGGGTCATATGATGCTGCTAAAAATAACATTATTTTGTTTGGTGTAATGAAATGTGTTTATGCGGTTTAAGGTTCAAAAAACACAATTTCCACATACTGTACATTATTGTTTCTCATCTATGCCCTGCCTACTGAAACGCGTTGATTTTTACAAAGCTCATCGCTCTGAAAAGTGAGGTGTGCTGTGATTGGCCAGCTATCCAATGCATTGTGATTGGCCGAATGCCTCAAGCGTGTGATGGAAATGTTATGCTCCTTCCCACATTGTAATGCCCAGTCCAGCCGAAGCGACGAGACATAAACATAAAACCCATTATAAACGTGACATAAACATGATTTCTAGTCGTTTCCTCTTTTGGAAGGCCAAACAAAGTAGTTTTGCTTTCTCAACGAAACAGCGTCACACACCGCAGCCTTGAGTGAGTAGAGGCGGGCAGCTTGAGAACGGCACGGCCGGTGGATTCTACGAAGGAGCAACTGGTGAAACACAGTGCAAAGTTGATGCATTTCCTCAGCGACCAACACGGATCAGCTCCAGACATGACAAAGTGGATATCGTCCTCTTTTGGAAGGCCAAACAAAGTAGTTTCGCTTTCACAGTGAAACACACAGCGTATATACGACATGGCGGCGGTGGCAACAACAATACTACAACAAGAATAAAAGGTACGCCTTCTTTCTTTGCGTGAACATTTGGGTGGTGTTATGCAAATCTTCCCATATAGTGATGTAGAGATGGGGGGTGTGGTAGAACGAGCTGTTTCAGGGGGGTGTGGACGAGTCTTAACTTTTATAAAGAATATCTCTTTGGATTTGAGACTTTAGTCTTTGTAACTTTACAGATCTACTTTATTCACCAAGAGATTGTAACACTCCAAAGAGAAAGGAAAAATTGAAATCACATCATATGACCCCTTTAAACGATATGCGATTTGACATTAACGAGTATTTCGCAAAAACCAATTCACACTTACATATAATGAACAGAGTAAAGGTTATGCATATTTGGCGTGCTGTCCGCCCTGACCGCTCAGAGCTCTCTAATCACCCCCAAGAGCGTGGTACTCCCCCTGTCCGGGGAGAGGGCTCCGAGCTCGGTAATTACCCTTGAGCCCGAGGTACTCCCCCGTCCGGGGAGAGGGGTCTGAGCGCTGCGTTTAGCCTGGACCCAAGCGCACCCCACGAGTGTTGTGGTCCCTGTGCTGGGGTAGGAACGGGCTGAAGGTGAGGAGTCGGGGTGGTGGAGGGATGCTATAAGACTAGTGATAATGAAGGAAAGACTGCTTTAATTATTTATAGGGGTTCTCTCTTGTGCTGACTGGATAGATGGTGTAATTACTGATGATGGACTGGGCGTGTTAATTATCTGTGCGTGCTCCTCCTGAAATTTGTTAATAAAACATCACTTCACAAGATCACACTTACAGATAATGAACATCCAACATCACAAAATACACACAAGCCCAGTCTACTCACACTGGTCCGAGCTCTGCGTTTAGCCCGGACCCAAGCGCAACCCCAAAAATGTAATTAGAACAGGACAGCAGCCAGATACGTGCATTTATAACCCCCCAAAAAGCAAGGCTAAATGTTAGAGGGGTGCTGGACATCCTTTTGTACACGTTTGTTGTGGCGGTATCTAGGAAAAGAATTTGGCTTCTGTGGAAGCGTTCACTGCTGAAAGAGAGAGATAAAGGCTCCTGCGGGAGACGCTACTAATTGCAGCAGTAGAGAAATACAGATAGAGGTTCCTGCAGGAGCAGAAACTGCTTCGGCCACCTGAAAAGAGAAAATAGCTTCTGCAAAAGCGAGCACTGCTGCAGCAGATTAAAATACAGACAAAGGCTCCTACTGGAGCGGGAACTGCTGTGGCAGTGGGGAAATATGGAAGAGCTCCTGCGGGAGCAGATACTGCTGAGACATCTGAAAAGAAAACTCCTGTGGGAACTGCTACGGCATCTGAAGAGAGAAATGGCTTCTGCGGAAGCAGCCGCTGCTGCAGCAGATTAAAATGCAGATGAAGGCTCCTGGTGGAGCAGTACCTGCTGCAGCAGTGAGGGAATTTAGTCAAGGCTCCTGCGGTAGCAGGAACTGCTGCGGCAGTGTGGGAATTTAGGTAAGGCTCCTGCGGGAGCTGCGGCAGCAGTGGGGGAAATATGGAACAGCTCCTGCTGGAGCGGAAAATGCATCTTTTCCTCTCGTTTTGGCCTTCCAGCCTTTTTAAATGCTCTGCAGAGCGGATACATTTGAAAATGCCATTTTACGTTGTAGTATGGACTGTGGAAATAGATACTTTTGAAAACGTTGAAGTATGTTTATTATGTAACCATTAGACATGTTTATACCAGTAACGTTAATTTTGCAGTTATGTGCTATTCACTTTCATACTGTTGCTAAAGATATTTACTTTGCATGCTCTTCATATTACAGTCCTAAAAAGACGACAGAAACTTTACTCAAAATTGCCTGCTTTTAGCGACTTCACCTGAAAATTAATTAATTTGCAGCACGGCCTGCGCCGCTAGCGGAGGCAGCCTCAAACTGCGCTGTGGCTGGATGAGCCGCGGTGAAAGGCTGAGCCGCAGTGGGAAGCGAGAGAGGCTTTGCTGCAGAGAGATCTGGGGCACGGCCGGGCTCGTTGAAGGCCTGCTGCAGCGACCCAGCGCTCGATGAGAGGCAGGTCTTGTGCGGGACCATGGTGGTGTCGAGCAAAGCGAGCCCGGGGCTTTGCACGGTCTATTGGCTACAGCGTGTGGCTGGTCGAGAAGAGCAGCGGCCACGATAAAGCCTTGTGCTCGGCGGCCGTGTCTGGTGGGGTAGGAGTGATCATGGGGCCGGCAAATTGTGGCAGAGCTGAAAAAAAAATCAACGCTATAGTTCTCTTCGTTGGACAGGAAATTGGGTCTGTGATAAGATGGCAAATGGAGCGAACCGAATGCTGAAAGACTAGAGATAATGAAGGTAAGGCTGCTTTGATTATTTATAGGGGTTCTCTCTTGTGCTGATTGGATAGATGGTGTTATTACTGATGATGGATTGGCCGTGTTAATTATCTGTGCGTGCTCCTCCCGAAATTTGTTAATAAAACATCACACAAAAACACACGCAGAGACTGGACACATACACATTGAGATGTAGGTCAGACTACTGCCAAGCGCATGTAGAGTTCACGCTTACACTGCGTGACTTAGTCTATTAAAATACATTTAGAATTCCCATAAAATTCAAGATAAGGGGGCAAATATGACCACATATGACTTATGTCTTTATTTTTAAATAAGCTGATATAGTTAATTTCACACAGAGTAATTTTTTTTTCTCCAAATATCAGTATGATTGCAAATGTGATACTGATTTTAATATTGAAGTTAATATAAATTGACTTACATTCTATACACAATCACCTGTTTTTGCTGTATTTCAACAACGAAAATAGTTCCAAACAAAGCCACAGCAGAACTGTTTTGTGTCTCTGAGCAACACACGACGGTGTTTCATTACTGAATCAATCAGCCGTTTGAACGAATCAGTTGAACGAATGACTCAAAGATTCACTCTTGCAGTGATTTGTCGCCACCTACTGGCGATTTTAGGTTTATATTTAAAATATATTTTCCTTTTTTTCCCCAGAAGCATTTCAAAAACCACTACTGAACAATTTTTTTTAAAACATCAAAACATTTATGCGTTAACTGCAGGTTAACTGCATTCATATCCTGCATTAAACAGTCTGTGTGAATGCATCTAAATGCCACTTCAGATGCAGTTTCTGTGCCAACTCTGCATTGCAAACACAAATTTTGTTGATACTGATTTAATTTGATTGGTAGCCCTGTCTTACTATTTGAATTGATTGACTAAATGTAAGAATTTGACACAAAAGATGATAAATACATTAGGTTAGGAAAAAAAAATTGCCTTATAAATGTAAAAATTAACATAAAAGGTAAAAATCAATATAAACTTATTGGAAAAGTTAATTTCGGTTACTCTTGCAAACACAGAATATGAGCACAATAAAACACTCACAATTAGTAGTCGACCGATATTGGTTTTTCTGACAGCCGATGCCGATATCCTGGAAAGCAGGGGGGCCGATAGCTGATATATATATATATATATATATATATATTATTCATATTTAAGAAATTTGAAAATCATTTAACAATGGATTAAAAAATAAATGTGTAAAATAAACATACTTATACTTTAGATGACAAAGTATTTTTCACAAATAATTAATTCAATAAAAATTTAATTGAAAAGAAAGTAAACAGTAATCAACAGGGCACTCAGTATTCTGGGAAGTTTGTGTGAATTGGGAATCATATATTTTAAATAAAGCCAGGATAACACTCATTTTACATACAGCACACAGAGAAAATGACATGAATATGACAGTGGACAAATGCATAAAGCGCAGCATAATTTAAAATCACAAGTTTAAAGTTCAAAGCATTCAATTCACACGGACTGGCCATCACGCAGATAAAAATACACACTTCACAAGATCTCACAGCTGGATTCGACTAAGTTTGCAAGGTTTGTGAAATGTTCATTAGCCATTCAAAGATTTGTTTAAATAATATAAATATGTATTTGCTTAATGCTGATGTGTTATGGTGTAAGGGTGTGTGTGGGTTTTTTGCTTTTTGTTGTTTTCTCTTGTGATTTCTTCTAGGTGATGGCGTAATGAACAACACCTGTTATAGATCGGGACGTACGAATAAAAAGTGCTTCTGAGACGTGGGTCGAGGCACGTGGGAAGTGACATCATCCCATGCTGCCACTTGATCGCGCGTTGTTTGTGGATCTGTCGTCAGTAGTTAAATTGATGTGTTAATTTTAAATGTAAACCCCTAGAATTATGTAATAAAAAATATTCTTCATTATACGTTTTTGGTTTGGTCTTCGTCGTTTTTGTTGCAGTTTTGAGCTGACCGTAACAAAATGGGGGCTCGTCCGTTTCTGTTTTTTTAAGAGGAAAATATTATATTATTTCTCCCAGTTTTGTTTTCCTCTCATAGTTATGTTTTTTTCCGTTTTTTTTTTCATTCGCATAGACGAGTTAAATCACTGTGCGTTTGTTTGGATTTGTGTGGTAAAGCACGTTAGTAATTGGAAACACCTGTTTTGCGTTATCAGCAGATAAGCTGTTTGCACGCGAAGCTGCCGACAGATCTTTGTGTAGTTTGATGCTTTTGCCAGTTTGTGAAGTTTTTTCCGTCTTTTCTTCCACTTTTAATGGAAAAGGATATGGCGATGGGTGAGTAAACACTTTAACAGTTATTTGGAAACTGATTCATGCGGTTGAAGTGTTTTGCTCAAGAGTTTTGTGTAGTCTGGTATCAGCAGTTGATAATTGTAAGTTCCACGAGGACTTTGTGAAAAGCGCAAGGTTAAGTGTTAGTTTACTTCTCACATTTGTGACTTTTCCTGGTTAGGCTGAAGCAACGCTTGCGTTGACCCTTTATTATTTTAGTTTGTTATTTTTTGTGCCGACGCTGGGCTGAGGGCACTGCCGCAGATGTTGTCTCTCTTTGGTTTGTCCGAGAGAGGTCGGGCGCTGACGGTATTAGAGTGCTTAAAGTCACTTAGCTCTTGGCTGAAGTACGAAGTCTAGGGTTGAGGTAGTATTGTTAGGTAGGTGGGAAACGTCACTAAATGTGAGAAGTCTGAGTTTGTAAATATTGTAAGTTTTTTTTTCTATCTCACAATGAGTGTAGAATTGACGGATTTTTTTGAACATCCTTCTGAGGAGGGCTTTAGTCAGCTTTCTAAAAAACAGCTATTAGAGGTCGCAGACAAATTTGAAATTTCCCCTTACCACTAAAGATAAAAGTCTAAAGGAAGGACTGGGGCTGGTCATTAAGACTGCTCTGGTAAAATTAGGCATTTTGACATGTGAATTAGGAAGCCCTTTACCTCTTATAGGTGATCAGGAACAGACTAAAAAGAAATTTCCTGAAGGGACCGTTACATCACTTACATTTGAACAACAGAAACAGTTGCTGCTCTTGGAGATGGAAAAGAATAAAATGAGTCAGGAAGTTGAATTGCGTAGGTTGGATGTGGAGGCTCAGAGGTTTGCTCTGATTAGAGAGGGTAGATTAGGAAACTACGATTCAACTCCAAAAGCTTTTGATGTGGCACGTGCTCTTAAATTGATGCCAAAATTCGATGATAATGATTTGGATACTTTTTTTAATTTATTTGAGCGGTTGGCAGGTCTTATGAGGTGGGAAGATTCTGAGCAGACGCTTCTGTTACAATGTGTGTTTTTATGGTAAAGCTCAAAGAGCGTATTCCACTCTTACTGTTAGGGACAGTCAGATTTATAGTAAAGTGAAAGAAACCGTGCTAAAAGCCTATGAGTTGGTTCCAGAGGCCTATAGGCAACGATTTCGAGCTTTAAGAAAAGGGGCACAACAAACATTTACTGAGTTTGCAAGGGAGCTAAGGATTCAATTTGATCGTTGGCGCTCAGTCTCACAGGTAGAGGATTTTGATTCTCTTTGTGAGTTGTTGTTGTTGGAACAGTTTAGAAATACTTTGCCAGAAAATTTGTCTGTTTATTTAACAGAGCGAAACGTTCAGAGTGCAGAGGCTGCTGCTGTTTTAGCCGATGAATATGTGTTGACCCATAAAGATGTAAAAAGAACTAATTGGCGTCGTCCAAATAGCTCTGTGGACAATGTTTCAGTGGAGGTTCTATCTTTGCCTGCTAATGTAAAAGCTGAGAAAAAGTTAAGAGCTTTTGGTGACAAGAGTGATCAGTGTGCTTATTGCTTAAATAAGGGACATTGGAAAAAAGATTGTCCAGCCCTTAAGGCAAAAATGAACCGTACTAAATCTGATCTAAAACCTGCTCTTGCTGCTTCCTCGGTTACTACATAAGTTGAGGGGGTTGATGTAAATACTGCTCAAGGTAATTTGGTGTTGTGTAGTGATGAAAAGTTGAGTTATGCTCCTTTTATTACTGATGGTTCTGTGTCTCTGGTTGGGAGTGATGAGAAAATTCCAGTTAAAATCCTTAGGGATACTGGTGCTTCAGAGACATTTATTTTGGAGTCCGTATTACCATTTTCAGAGAGTTCCAGTACTGGGAGTGAGGTATTGATAAAAGGAATTGGTTTACAAGTTTTGTCTGTACCTTTGCACACTATGGTACTGGAATCTGAATTGATTACTGGTCAAGTTGTAGTAGGTGTGCGACCCTCTTTACCAGTGGAGGGCATCGCTGTAATCTTGGGAAATAATTTGGCTGGAGGTCGTGTATGGAGGGATGTACCACCCCCACCTATTGTAACAGATTCTCCTTCTTCTTTACTTGAACAGGTGGATGTTGATAAACAGTTTCCTGATGTGTTCGTAACGTGTACTGTTACTCGGGCAATGAGTAAAAATGTTGTCGAAAATCAGGATAAGGAACCTAGACAGATTAGAGATAGAAGGAAAGTGTTTCCTAATCTTTCTCTTCTTTTCCCTACAGTCTCTCGTCAGGAGTTGGTGGTGGCACAAAGGGAGGACCCCAGTCTGAAAGAAATGTTTTCTGAAGTGCTAGCTCCGGAAGAGGTAGCGAGTGCAATGAGTGGTTGTTTTGTTGAGGATGGCCTCCTGTTAAGAAAATTGCTATCTGGTAGGGTAGTACCCATAGGTGAGCCTTATGAACAGGTTGTTGTGCCAATGTCTCTTCGAGATACTGTGTTTGCGTTGGGCACATGGAGATGTTGTGGGGCATCTTGGGGTTAATAAAACGTACAATCATTTGTTGCGTTATTTTTTATTGGCCACAGTTAAAGAAAGATTGTAAGGAGGTTTATTAAAACCTGTTCAACCTGTCAGCTTACGGGGAAGCCAAATCAGTGCCTTAAACCGGCACCGTTATATCCCATACCTGTAATTGATACACCGTTTCAACATCTGATTATAGACTGTGTGGGTCCATTACCTCCATCTAAGTCAGGAAGTGCATATCTTCTTACTGTAATGTGCCAGAACACTAGATATCCAGCTGCCTATCCGCTTCGTTCAATCACTACCCGTGCTATTGTTAAAGCTATGACACAGTTTATTTCTGTATTTGGGATTCCAAGAGTTATTCAAAGTGACCAGGGATCCAATTTTACTTCGCATATGTTTAAGGAAGTGTTGCAGCAACTTGGTGTGAAGCAAAATCAGTCTAGTGCTTACCATCCACAAAGTCAAGGGGCTTTGGAACGCTTCCACCAAACTTTGAAGTCGTTGCTGCGGGCTTATTGTGTGGAGTTAAAGGGTGATTGGGAGGAGGGGTTGCCCTGGTTAATGTTGGCAGCTCGTGAGGTGGTTCAGGATAGTCTGGGTTTTAGTCCCAACCAGTTAGTCTTTGGTCATAAAGTGCGTGGACCATTGGCTTTATTTCATGATGGATTAAAGGAAGTATCTGACCCACCTCAGGGTTTGCTACAATATGTAGAGGGTTTCAGGCGTCGGTTATTTTTGGCTGGTCAAATGGCTAAAGAAAATTTGCTGAATAAGCAAAAGAAGATGAAGCGGTTGTTTGATAGGAACACAGAGTCTCGTGTGTTTTGTCCAGGTGACCAGGTGTTAGCTCTGTTGCCTCTTCCTACCTCTCCATTTTGTGCAAAGTTTTTGGGTCCCTATACAGTTGTACGTCAAGTTTCAGAGCAGAATTATTTGATTTCAACTCTTAAGCGGAAGCGACATTCACAGCTGTGCCATGTAAATTTGTTAAAACCTTTTTACTCTCGTTTCAGTGAGTCCGAGAAGGCTCCAGCTGCTGTGGCCATAGCATCTTCTGTGACTGAAATGGCTGAGGATGTTAAGGTACCCGAGGATGGTATTTTACAGCCTCGGCTTAACAATTCTGAAACCTTAAAGAAACTGGATGAGTTTGTTAAACACTTGCCTTTTAAGCAGAGAGATGAATTGTCGTCTTTAATTTCAGATTTTCCTATGTTGTTTTCAGATTCTCCTTCTCGTACTAATGTGATAGAACATGATATAGATGTTGGTGACGCCAAGCCAATACGCCAGCATTTTTATCGGGTTTCTTTGGAAAAACAACACCATCTTGAGTCTGAAATAAAATACATGATTAAGAATAACATCGCTAAACCTTCTTTTTCAAGTTGGGCATCACCTTGTTTATTGGTGGGAAAGCCAGATGGTACGTACCGATTCTGTACTGACTATCGGAAGCTTAACAATATTACAAAACCAGATTCGTTCCCTTTGCCCAGGATGGAAGATTGTGTAGATGCGGTTGGCTCTGCTCTGTATGTTAGTAAATTTGATTTACTCAAAGGATATTGGCAAGTGCCTTTAACCACTCGTGCACAGGAGATTGCTTCATTTATTACTCCTTCTGGACTATATTCTTATTCAGTAATGAGTTTTGGCCTTAGAAATGCACCAGCTACTTTCCAACGCTTAATGAACCGTGTAACTTCTGGTTTGGATGGATGTGCTGTTTACTTAGATGATGTGGTTGTGTATAGTGATTCATGGGAACAACACATTGTACGTATTCGAGCACTTTTTGAGCGATTAGCTGAACCTAAGCTCACAGTCAACTTGGCCAAGTGTGAGTTGGCCAAGGCGACTGTGACTTATTTGGGGAAAGTACTTGGGCAGGGAAATGTACGTCCTGTGCGAGCTAAGGTACTGGCAATAGATAATTTTCCGCCACCAAATACAAAACGAGAGCTTATGCGGTTTTTGGGAATGGTGGGCTATTACAGGAGTTTTTGTTCAAATTTTTCTTCAGTGGTAGCCCCCCTGACCGATTTATTGAAGAAGAGTGTGAAATTTGAGTGGTCCTTGCAATGTAAACAAGCATTTGACAATGTCAAACTGTTGCTTAGTACGGCACCTGTTTTGGCTGCGCCTCGGATTGGATACCCGTTCCAGATTCAGGTTGATGCCAGTCAAGTTGGGGCCGGAGCTGTCTTATTACAAACTGATGAACATGGAATAGAAAGACCAGTTTGTTATTTCTCCAGGAAGTTTAGGGCTCACCAGTTGCATTATTCTACTATTGAAAAGGAGGCATTGGCATTGATCTGGGCTTTGCAGTTTTTTGAAGTTTATTTGACTAGTGGCACTTTTCCGATTGTGGTGTTTTCAGACCACAATCCACTTACTTTTTTACATTCTTTGCAGAGCCCAAATCAGCGCCTTATACGCTGGTCTCTTTTTCTGCAGCCGTATCCATTAGAGATTCGACAAATAAGGGGTGTCGAGAATGTGTTGGCCGATGCCTTGTCTCGGGCTCCATGTGAGAATCTGGATACCTGATTTAAAAAACTTGTATGACTGTGACTGACTTGTTTTCGTAGGTGGCCGAGAGTTGCCGTGGTTCCAGTTACAAGTGAGGCCTTTTTGAGAACATCTGGTACATTGTAACCCTTATTTTTTCTGATTAATATAGGTCCTTTACAAGGATCCTATATCTTAAAGGGGGAGGTGTTATGGTGTAAGGGTTGTGTGGGTTTTTTGCTTTTTGTTGTTTTCTCTTGTGATTTCTTCTAGGTGATGGCGTAATGAACAACACCTGTTATAGATCGGGACGTACAAATAAAAGTGCTTCTGAGACGTGGGTCGAGGCACGTGGGAAGTGACATCATCCCATGCTGCCACTTGATCGCGCGTTGTTTGTGGATCTGTCGTCAGTAGTTAAATTGATGTGTTAAATTTTAAATGTAAACCCCTAGAATTATGTAATAAAAAATATTTTTCATTATACGTTTTTGGTTTGGTCTTCGTCGTTTTTGTTGCAGTTTTGAGCTGACCAACCGTTCTATCTGATTATGCTTAATGCTGATGGCAAACGAGAAAGTATTATAATGTTTGCCTTTCTATTATTAATAATATAAAAGCAATCGTTATAATACATTTTGTATACATTAATTCCTTCGTTTAACCGTTCTATCTGATTATTAGACAGACTTCTATCTGTATTAGTCAGAACTTTTAACAACGACAGTAAACGAGGGAGAATGTGAGCACTGTGTGCTCAGGTGCTGCCTTTCTCAGTGCCGTCAAAATAAAAGTCCCGCCTCGAACACATTGGCCAAGCAGAAAAACTTATCATCCGATGCTGATATTTGAAAAATGCCTTGGCGATATATCGGTCGACCACTACTCACAATAGCATGCCAAAATACCAGCACAATAACACACTCCGCAAAATATTGTCTAATTATCGTTATCGTCAAAATTCCAGAAAATATCAAGATATATATTTTTGTCACTATCGCACTCCCCTTGGCAGGACTTGATTTTGTCTATCAGGAATAAAATGCGTATCAATATATTGATTCTATGCATCAGGTCTTAAAGTGACAGCAGCCTCAAAGAATTGTGAAATTCCACTGCTACCTAAAATTTTGATATCATAGTAACCTAATTTCCGGCAAAATATACTCGTAGCCTTTCTTGAATATGGTATTCATCCATTTGGGAGGAAGAATACAGTTGGTTTCCAGTTCCCTACTATTTTTGGTAAATGTATATAGGCAGTGTACTTATTTGCAAGAATAAAGAAAGGCTTTTTTAAGCCTTGCTAGCAATTACTGTGGTTTCAGACTAGAGCTGCTACATAACAGTGTGAATGTGCTTATAGTATCTCTTTAAAAAAGAGACAATAAACAGAATAGAGGAAAAGCACTTTGATTTTAGCAACAGAAGAAGAATATTAACACGTGCAAACCACAGCTGAAAGAATATTAAAATATTAAATTATGGATCTGAAACTTCATAGCAGCATAAAAGTTGGCCAAACATACCTGGCCCTCTGTGTTTTCAGAGCAGTGCAAATAATCAGACCTAAATATATAACAAAAATAATCAGAGGCAAATTTAGCTTTTTTCCATAACCAAACTTGCCTTTCCGGTGACCGTATTTGGCAGCAAAGATTCACACAAACCGTTCCTGTGTCAGCGTCTGAGCGTAACAGCCATGAGATGAGTGCATCAAACCGGCCCCGTGTCATTTCCACTTGGACTCATGCTTCATAACAGAAGCATCTCAACAGCTGAATGCAACCGCACACAGGAGGCACTGTCTGAACACACACACACACACACACAGTGTTTGGACGTGTCAGGGGTCCGTCACACTGCTGCGACTGCCTTTCAGTTCAGTAACACAGGCGTCTTTTCTGCATGCAGCCAGAGATAAACAGCTCACAGTACACAGACACACAGTTATTCCAGAGGAGCTGAAGCTTCAGCTTGTTATAAAAAAAAAAAAAAAACAATAATGCAATGGGGAAGTCAATTTCAGCTATTTTATTTTTCAATTACCATTATTGCACTACATGACTTATAATATTACAGTTCAAATGTTTGTGGTTAGTACGATTTTCTATGACTTCTATTCAGCAAGGATGTTTTAAATGAATCATAAATTACCGTAAAAACATTTATAATGTTAGCAAAATATTTCTATTTCAAATAAATGATGTTCTTTTGAACTTTCTATTCAAAGAATCTATCTATCTATCTATCTATCTCTCTCTCTCTATATATATATATATATATATATATATATATATATATAATATATATATATATATATATATAGATATATATATATATATATATATATATATATATATATATTATATATATATATATTATTTTTTTTTTTTTAGATTAATGATACACAAGTAATAATAAAACGTAATATTTCACAATGTTGCCATTTTACTGTATTGTTGATCAAACAAATGCAACTCTTTCAAAAACATAATAATAATCCACAGGAACCAGTTGAGTCCTCTGCACAATGTGACTTTACTGCAACCTGGGGATAGTTCACACCCAAAAATGAAAATTATGTCATTAATGACTCACCCTCATGTCGTTCCAACCCGTGAGACCTCCGTTCATCTTCGGAACAACAGTTTAAGATATTTTAGATTTAGTCCGAGAGCTTTCTGTCCCTCCATTGAAGAATGTATGTACGGTATACTGTCCACGTCAGAAAGGGTATAAAAAACATCTTCAAAGTAGTCCATGTGACATCAGAGGGTCCGTTAGAATTTTTTGAAGCATCGAAAATACATTTTTTGGTCCAAAAATATCAAAAACTAACGACTTATTCAGCATTGACTTCTCTCTCCCGGGTCCTGTTATGAGCGCGCCGTTCACAGCACATCCGGTTCGCGAACGAATCACTCGATGCAACCGATCTTCTTGAAACAGTTCACCAAATCGAACTGAATCGTTTTTGAAAACGGTTCACGTCAACAATAAGCATTAATCCACAAATGGACTTAAGCTGTTAACTTTTTTAACATGGCTGACATCCCCTCTGAGTTCAAATAAACCAATATCCGGAGTAATCATTTACTCAAACAGTACACTGACTGAACCGGCCAGATAACGAACGAAACATTGACTCGTTCTCGAGTCAAGAACCGTTCTGTCGGACGCGTGCGATTTCGAGAACCGAGGAGCTGATGATACTGCGCATGCGTGATTCAGCGTGAAGCAGACTGACACACAGCGCGTCTGAACCGAACTGGTTCTTTTGGTGATTGATTCTGAACCGATTCTGTGCTAATGTTATGAGCGCGGGTAAACGAAGGCTTGAATCAAGGGCAATCATCACCAATGAAGTCATTACGTGATACTAGCGCAAAAAGAACTGGGTGAAACGTTTTTACGGCAACCGTTTTATGAATCAAACTGTCCGAAAGAAACCGGTTCGCGGAGAAGAACAGAACTTCCCATCACTACCGTGATCCGAAAAACGCGATGCAACAGGTTCTTGACTCGAGAACGAGTCAATGTTTCGTTCGTTATCGGCTCGGTTCAGTCAGTGTACTGTTTGAGTAAATGAATTACTCCGGGATAATAGTTATTTGAACTCAGAGGGAGTGTCAGCCAGTAAAAAAGTTAACAGCTTAAGTCATTGGTTGATTAATGCTTATTGTTGACGGCGAACCGTTTTCAAACGATTCAGTTCGATTGGTGGTGAACTGGTCAAAGAAGATCCGGTTACATCGGAGTGAAACTGGATATCACTTAAACTGCACACCAGGGAGAGAAGTCAATGCTGAATAAAGTTAGTTTTTGGATATTTTGGAAAAAAGTTATGTTCGTTAACGATTCTTCAAAAAATTCTAAAACATATGATGTCACATGGACGACTTTGAAGATGTTTTTATTACCTTTTCTGGACCTGACACGTATACCGTAACATACAGTCTCAATGGAGGGGACAGAAAAGCTCGTCCGGACTAAAATCTAAAAAATCTTAAACTGTTTAGCCCGGAGGTATCACGGTGTTTGGAACGACATGAGGGTGAGTCATTAAATGACATAATTTACAATTTTGTGGTGAACTATCCCTTTAAATCCACAGGTTGACCATCCTCTGCCAACAATGTGACTTTACTGCAACCTGGAATTGAACTAGTTTTTTGTCACGGATTGGAATGTGGGGAAACTTAAAGTTGACTTTATTGATACTATCAAAACTGAACTGAGCTGGATGATGACATCACTGATTCAACTGATTAGAAAGCCTTTAACTGAAAATTAGTGTTACTCCATTTTGCATTAGTGACACATCTATTTTTCCTATGGACTACTGTATAAAGTGTGTGAAATCTGTAAACCGCTATAAATAATGGTGACTTTTTTTTCTGAAATCAAATATAACAGTAAACAAAGTAAAACTGTTCACTCACTTTTTTTTTTTTTAGTATTTTGAAAATTTTATTTTTTCTGCAAGCAAAAAGCCTTGGAATCTTACTTTGCGTTCATGTTAAATGACCTGTTGTGAAAAGCGTAAGCTGGTTTTACATGCATGCAGTGCATATTTATTTTGGTGCCCATATTAACAGGTTACAGTCACACAGTGTCTGTGTGAGAGGTTTGATTGTGTGCAGCAGGAGCCTAGTTTTGCTCATAACACACAAAACACTTTTAAAATGCGGTATAATGACATTCATCAAAATGGTTTCCGAAAAAAATGGCTGTCGTGTAAATCCAATGTGTTGCAATTCAGCAGCTGTAACTGACTGATATAGGATAAAGCTATATTGAATTACAATAATCAGTTTTTTTAATATTTAAGATAATTTGTTATAAACCTCATTATTTTACTCCATACTATTTCACACTGCTTGTGTGTGATGTGAAACACAGCCTCATGTTCTTCTATATCATAAATACCCAAGCAGTCACTATCATCTGAGCGATAACATGTAAAATGATGGAGACAACCCATTTCATTTCATCACGTTTTTCATTACTAATCATTTGGCACTCGACTGAGAACAGCAAGGTGTTCACATCATCACCAAACATCAATCAATCATGCAAACAACAGCTCAGCTTAGTACAGCGCCGAGAGAATCACTTCAAGTCTGTCAGATACTCCAGCAGCGAGATCAACTTCTTTTAACTTCAGGGCCTTACGTCTGTTATCAGAATTCCTCAGCGTCTTCAGATGCAACGCGGCTGCTCTCTTTACTGAAGTTTACAGTAAAAACCCCTAAGCACTGCAGCTCTCAAACGGGTTCTGCTTGTCCTGCGACAGTCTCCAAGCTTACATCTATAAACACACACACACACACACACACTCACAATACTTGTGACAACACCAAAGGTCACAGGAACCTCTGGAGTGTTTACAATGCTTCCTTTCGCCTTGAGACACAACACATACCCCAGTCATGTGACAAGGCCAGCAGTCTGATGTCTGAGCAGAAAAACAACAACAACTCTAGAGTAATAACACATATTAAACAACAGAGAAAGACTTGTGCGAAGGCAAACACTATTTAATTCATCATGTGGTTTGCTTAGAGGAGCTGTCACTTTTCTGTGCCATTGGATTCATGGTTTTCACTCCGTGGACAAGCAAATAAGCAACTCCTCTGTCAGACATCTGAAAGCCGGATGTATTTGTATCAGATAAACAGGCATGTGTGAATGTAGTGTGACTTTTGCTGATAAAAATATGAGGAGATCTTGAGGAGACATTGCACATTTACATACACGACCGACATGGTAACAACACAAGGCTGGTTGAAAATCGGTCAACTTCTCTGTTCACACCCAGACAAATTTTGGAGAGAAATTCAGTGCATTATAACTTAGAAGAACAATCGTAAATGCACTTGTTCAGACTGACGCCAACATTCTCCTGCTGTTGAGGTTTTAATCTCTTTTAATTGCACTGCAAATAAAGCTGGCCAGCTTTTGGTCACATGCCCAGAGCCGCTGCTGTTGCATAAAACTATGCGTGCAAAAATCTGAACGGCTGATTGAAAACATGTAAATACTGTTTGATTTCCTTTCATGTGTGAGACGAGTGGGTGTCAACAACAAAGTTGCTTAGTCTTTTGTGCACTGGGGACAACCAGGATAGTACTGAGAGGATTTGCTTGCTTTATTTATTGAGCCCGTCTGCCGAAAATCAGGCCGAATTTGAATGCATTTGTGTTCATCCTCACAAACATCTAGCAAGAGCCACACAACCACACAGATGTACTGGATTTTTTTTTTTTTGCCCATCATGCAAATATCAATGTTCAAATCAATTCAAAATCTGCTGTGGCGTCTCACAAGTGTGCACACTAGACGAGTGTCATCGTTGGCTACAACCTGAACCATTTTGTTCAAGACTTCAAATATGAAAGAGTAGCACAAGCCTTAGTGGTGCAGCATGTGTTTGGCTTTAGCAAACGCTGCTAATAAATCAAGATGAGAGAGAAGAAAGCCACGGTGGGGGGGGGGTGATGTGATAAAAGAGCGAGTCAGACATGTAAGAGAACGCAAGCGCTGAAGTGTATAAACAGATGCTAAAGATGACGAGTGGTTTTAAAGACGAGGAGTGTCAGCTGTGCAGCTCTGAGTCAGGTACGATTACCTTCAGATACAGACGGCTGCGGGCGCACAGTAAAAGCAGCATTAGCCTCCCATCCATAATCACTCATTTGAGTTTATTAGATAATTGAGGTCAGAGGTAAAGGTCAAAGCTCTGGACGACAGACTCATCAAAACACATCGCACTAATGGCGCTTTTCCACTGCACGGTACGGCTCGCCTTAAAGGTGGGGTGAGTGATGACTGGTAGCCAATGTTGATATTTCAAATCACCAAAACAAACACACGCCTACCCCAAAAGGGTCTCGCCCTGTTTTGATAGCTCCGCCCCACACATACGTACGCAATGATTATGGCGGAATCCGATTTTTTTAGCCCAACAAAATTTCATTTATTTATTATTTATTTTGTGAGCTGGTCAAGTTCAAATCTGAGCTATCTGCCCATCTAGAAAAACTCTTTTACTGGAGCACGAGCCTCTGTGGAAACAGTCCAATATTACTGATAACTCCTGGTCTGATGACACACAACCGTATTCTGACCAGGGAATCACTGTCATTTATGGTGTTTTTGCAATCGTGTCCTTCGTGTGTTTCTATTAGCTTATTAGAATCAGAACTAACGTCTGATTCACAAATACACCACACTTGTGATCCAATTTGGTCTAGCGGGTTTGCAAAAATGGTTCATGAATCAGTTTGATTCATTTGGACAGTTCACTCACACACCGAGTTGTTTGCCACATTTCCCTACACCACAATAGTAACAGGAGGCTTCATAGAATCGAAAACAAATTTTTTTTGGACATTTACCAAAAATACAGCTCGCTGGAGGAAATAAAAGACGCAAACGTCTTTCACTGTTTCACAGCGATGAAGCAGCTCTTACTGTGTGTGCAGACTGGGAACAACTCTGTACTTCAGGTAATAATCCAAATATTGGGACTTTTTTAATGGGGCCTGTATTCCAGCCGCTCTCTGACCTCTTTGAATGAGTTGTGTAAATGCACTTCGACATGCAACTGATGCCAACCACAGAAATTAGAGAGCCAGAGGAAATGCTGCAACAGCTACAGCCCAGACCACAGTTAAAGCACGCTCACGTTTGCCATTGCTCTGTGAAATTACATGGGCGAATTTCAGTCATTTTAATAGGAATCCATGCAATCTCTTTGCATCAGGGTGAAAAAGCTCCTTACGCAGATTTCACTTGACACACACAAAGTCGCCACCTTCACTAACAGAAATGTGTGTGAGATGTGCTTCATAGTTACACTATTGACCTTTTTCCCGGCAAATCACAGCTAAATTTTGCTAATGTCACAGCACCATCTTTGCTGCAGGCAGCAGATCCCACATGAAGTTTGTTGCTTTATGGTTCATGCACGCAGAAAATTTAAAAGAGATGCGAAGCATTTCCTCACCTGCAGTTTGGTGGCGGGTCCAACATGATGTCAGCCAGCTCTTTCTGAATCCTGAAAAAGAGACACACGATTGAATGATTCCCATGAATATCTCTGAACTCTGACATCCAAATAAATCTCAATAAAGTACTGTGGAAGCAAATGACTTCTATATCAAAACCTAACAAGCTGCTTGCCTGAACAGCAATTCTAGGTAACATGGGTTCATCTGGATACCTATGACGGCCAAAAATGCGGTCTAGAAGCATGTTTGATCATATCAGTCATGAGTTTTGGAGTAAAGCTCTTTCAAAGTAAAAGCTGCTGCCTGAAAGCTCAAAAAACACACACCACACTGTCTGACAAGATAACAGTATGCCATGAAGGTGTCTAACGAATGAAGCATACTGTCTACTAATAAGCCTTCATTTTGGGGAAGTCGTGGCCTAGTGGTTAGAGAGTTTGACTCCTAACCCTAAGGTTGTGGGTTCGAGTCTCAGGCCGGCAAAACCATGACTGAGGTGCCCTTGAGCAAGACACCGAACCCCCAACTGCTCCCCGGGCGCCGCAGCATAAATGATACCCACTGCTCCGGGTGTGTGTTTCTCCCTGTGTGTGTGTTCACTGCTGTGTGTGTTCACTTTGGATGGGTTAAATACAGAGCATGAATTCTGAGTATGGGTCACCATACTTGGCTGTATGTCACGTCACGTCACGTCATTTGGTTGGTTTTCAAATGCTGCCTATGATATCCCACAATCCTGTGTGTGTGCAGTTCTGTGTTCGATGAAAGAATAAAAATCAAAAAGCATGATAGCAACCAATCAACAATCCAGCAGCTCCTCCGATAATTAATAGAGCATCCTCGAAATACTGTTGGTTATGTTTTAAGTGAACGTAAACACTTGAGAAAGAAATCAGACGTGTATCGTTATATTGGATGCATTGTCTGCAGTCGGGGTCCTTTATGTTACTCTAAAAAACTAAAAGAGAGAAAATCACTCGCTACTCTTTACTGAATTAATTTGTAGTTATAACAAGAATTCATCTATATTAAGTTTATACACCGAAGACTACGCAATGATGTTTTACATTAGATTATTAGTTTTCTGTACACTCTAAAAAAAAAAAAAATGCTGGGTTGTTTGAACCCAACTTTGGGTTAAATATGGACTTACCCAACCGCTGAGTCTAAATTACATTTTGAACCCAAAAGTTGGGTTCAAACAACGCAGTATTTTTTAGAGTGCACCTAGACATCTACAAACTGAAACATTGCTTAAGTTGTGTCTTTGTTCTATTTATTTATTTATTTGTGCTATTTTCACACAAAACCCGCCGCCTTGGCCTTGGCTTCGGGACACGGCCCGGATCCGTCCTCACGCTCACCTCTTGGCGCTGGTGGACAGGAGTTTGGAGGTCTTGCTCATGTTGGCTTTGCTGTCTCTCTTTTTCCCAGGTGTGTCTTTCTCCTGCTGCTGATGGCTGGAGGAAGAGGAGGATGAACCTGAGCTGGCACGCGAGTCCTCATCCGACATCCCGATCTATGAAAGACACACACACACACACACACAGAGAGACACTGAGTGAGTGTAGCGCAGACGCAGGCATGTAACACTGTAACACTGCATCACTGTAACCATGCATCGATGGGTAACGTCTGCAGGCGCGGGTTTGACCTTTAACTCCAGATCAACAACACGACGCGACCCTGCGTGCGATTGCTCCGCATTTCAGCTTAGAATAACCGCAGAACGATCAGACGCGAGTCCGTCGCTTTTCTTTGATCGCACAGAGCCGAATCAGTCCGCGCGCGATCATGACACGACGTTAAACCGAATGTAGTCGAGCACGAGCACGACTCGACAAACTCCAGCTTCACACCATCCCACGAACGCGGTGAACGGATCAGTAATGTGTCATCAGCTCTGGAGGCTCGTAGTTCGCCGCCGATGGAGAAATGTTTCGGACCCTTACCGTACAGGCGAGAATAATGGCGTCGTAACGCGCCGCTGGTGGAAATATAATGGAAATGTGAGGCATATTGTGAGGTTTGAAGGGCTGTGTACCTCTCTTTGTGTCGGTGTGTGTCCGTGGACGCGCGTGTCTCTCAGAGCGGAAGTGCTGCTGCTGCTGCAGACACACACACACACACACACACACACACACCCACACACACACACATTTACTTAGCTATCTAAATGGGGACATTACATAGACTTCTATTGTTTTTATATAAAGAGAGTTACACACTGTTTACCATAAACCCAGCCCTGACCCTACCCCTCACAGAAAACTTTCTGCATTTTTACAATTTCAGAAAAACTTTGTTTAGCCTACTTTATTTTTATAATAGCTTTACAAATGAGGACGTCCTCAAATGGAGGTTTTTGGCGATTTTGACAGGTTTTGCTCACTTTTGGGTACAAATAAAAAAATAAAATAAATAAATAAATGTGTCCCCAAAATATGGTTGAGTAGGAACACACACACACACACACAGAGAGAGAGAGAGACACCACACACACACACACACACACACACACACCACGCACAAAAAACTACTCTAAAACACGAGACGACGTTGAGAAACGACGCTCAAACACGTAATATCAGCACAAAACTCTCCTTGATGTCTTTATTTATTTATTTATTTATTATTATTATTATGGAAATTCTTTATTTTGATGTAGCAGGATAAACAACTGTTTTTATTTCAAAACAGATGTAGTTAAAAAATTTTCTCTGCCATTATTATTATTATTATTATTATTAGTTTACATAATACAAAAATTAACTGAACTGAATGTAAATAATAATCATATTAATAACAATAATAATTGTTACAATTCATGGGAGGTAAAAGGTATACTTAATCAAACTACATACTATATGATGTTAAATGTTCATTCTTGGTTTATGATGAATACTGGGGGAGAAAATCTGCTAGTTTCTGATCTGTAGTAGGGGAAGGTGTGTGAGGGAGATAACAATGACATTTATCATTCAGGAGGGAAGGGTCATTTGTTTTATACCTCCACAAGGTCTGGCTGTAGTGGCCTTTCATATTCAACCCACTTAGTCCTGAGTTTAATTAACACAGTTTTTTCTGAAGACAAGGGGAAAAGTAATCTTTTCCAGAACATAAATATAATTTACTGTCGTTTCTCAATATTTACTATATCCCTCCACTCTTGTATTGTGGGGGGTTCAGGAAGCAGCCAACGCCTTCTGAGTGCTTTTTTACCGGCACATGTTAAAATGGCAAATAAATATCCATCAGGCCATCTTTCCTGGAAATCAGCACATGTTACATATGTTTAATGTTTAAATTGTTTTTTACATGTACATTTAAGCTTACCTATGGAAAACACTTAACTGTTTTTTTACTGTTATTATTATTTCCGCGACACAGTGTACAATAGATGTACTGTGTAAATTAAGGTCTATAAAGTGAAATTAGAGCAAAAAAACAAGTAATATTATGCAATAAAATAAAACTGAAAAATGGGCCTAAAAAATACAATAATGCAATACAATAAAGGAAGTAACATTTAAGCTAATTAATAAAAATAAAGGTGAAAATAAAATATGATAAAATACATAAAGTGAAAATAAAGACTTTACTGACACAAAAGCAAAGCAGGTCTCTATGGATGTCTTCACACACACACACACACACACACACACACACACACACACACACAGAGTTGAAGTGTTTCTGTCGTGTACATAAACACAATGACATGAACACATACAGTATAAATTACACACCTTCAAGGAAACTTGTAGAGACATTCAAGGACACATAAACACACATTAAAGTACTGAATTAGGGTCGTTTTTATACTTCTGTAGAGTTTTAGATAGTAATTTTAATTGAGTTTGTAATGTGAGGACTTTTCCCATCAATCTATCAATCATGCGATCTGTTTTCCTTAAAGAAATACACTAACCACAGTGAACTGTGTCATCAAAAATGTCCTCAAACATATCGAGTGACAAAGTACCATACTCGTTTATCATCTAAAAGTAAACTAAAATATCCTTGTGATATATAATAAGTGATGTGACATACAGCCAATGGTGACTCATACTCAGAATTCGTGCTCTGCATTTAACCCATCCAAAGTGCACACACACACCGTGAACACACACACACACACACACCGTGAACACACACACACACACACACACACACCGTGAACACACACACACACACACACACACACACACACACCCGGAGCAGTGGGTATCATTTATGCTGCGGCACCCGGGGAGCACCTCAATCGTAGTATTGCCGGCCAGAGACTCGAACCCACAAACCTTAGGGTTAGGAAGCAAACTCTCTTACCATTAGGCCACGACTTCTTCAAAAATTTAAATGTATTCATATTCATTCAACTATTTGTAAATGTATTAATAAAGGCTGAATAGAAAAATGACTTTGGTTTCTATAAACATCTTTTTGTGTGATTTCATGCTCCCAGCAGCCACAATTCACAACGTACTTTAAACAAACCTGATTTATCTTTATTATTTTATACCTGCGGCTGTCAGTGAAGAAAACATATTTCACATTTTGACTGGACACTCAGCCTGTGCCATCAACAACAGATAGAGAAGTGCTTTACTTCCCTTTTGAGCCTTTATTATTGAGTTTATTTTGCTATCCCAATTAGCTTATGCATGATTATGTGTTATGTTTTTATTCGCTTTTGCTGTTGTTTTTTCCCTGTCATTGACGACTATCAGAACAGACCTGTGACCTTTTTGTGTCTTTTGAGAGCTGCTTAGTAAAGGCTTAAATAAACTGTGAGAAAAGATCTGTCTGGTGTCGTAAGCAGAGGTCATGATTGTGATGTAATATCAGTAGAGAAACACTACTGAAAATGCGGTCAAAAGACCATTCCTTCTTTCAGGCAATGATGGCTGTGGCATGATCTCACAAAGGTCCTTTTAAGACAAGTCATGTCCCTCGGCGGCCATCTTTGAAACACCTCTCGGGCATCCAAGTGCAGCTCCTATCTCTTTGAATGAGAAAACATCAAGTTCTCCAAAACTGTTCACTATAAGCATAAATGTTGTTTCTTTTCCACAAATAGCATTATAAAAAGCTTATTATTCAGGTTAAGATCAGCCAGTGCGCATGTGCAGTCCTGAGTGCACGTCTCAAAACGATGACTTTACCGATTAGCGATTGGCTCTTTCATTCAGAAGGCGGGGCTTCCTGCGATTGAACGGCCATATTGAGCCCCCCATTCAAAACTATACGAGTGACATGTCTATGATCTCACCCACATCGTGTGGCCCTGTTTTATAGGAAACCCCCATTGATTCCATCTCAGAACTTTGCATAAACACACACCCTCGTCACACTGAGAAAGTGGAAAGGGAGATGATCTACTTCCTGTCTGTCTGCGTCACAGGCTCTGAGCTGCAGTATGATTGAGTGTCATGTGGCACGTAAAATCTGATCTGAGTTTTATTGATGTGGGCAGATAGTTTGACTTCTGCTCGCTTGCAGACAATCATGATGAGTTACTCTCAACCGATGCTCCATATGCACTTAAGAGTCAGTGAGAGATGCTTTAATTGCCAATCAGAAGTGTTTTTTTGACTCTATGGGCCCTGGAAAGAAGGGAAGATGTGTACATTGTTGACAAATAAGCACACTGGCTATATGTGCACAATGGAATATATACAGTATACTATACACTAAATAGTATGTAGTGTGCAATAAAGTTTCAAACAGTTCTCTTGTAGCCTACATTGCTGTCATGTTTAATGTAACGAGTGTATTCACAATGCTTTCATGATGGACTGAAGTGCACACAGCTCCGTGTTTAAACTCCTAGTCTTGTTACTCTCAAATAAAGATGGCTTTTGTGTCTGGAGATGATAAAGAAATATAGGTTTGGGGTTGCTGCGTGAAAGGAATACCTACATCTGAATGCCTTTTAAAGTGTCATTTCTAAAGGTTTTTTCCCCCTTCTCTCTCTTTTTTCAGGCTTTATTTACTTTGCGAGGCAGTTTGGCAGAAATGACTGAGAAAAGATTGGTCTGTGAATACATTTAGGTCCTTTTTAGGAAACCGTTCCATTTTGTGGCCAAAAATGTCTGGCTTAAATTGGTAATTTGTAAATGTTGCTGCTGGTAATCATATTTTCTGTCTCTAGGCTCACACTACCAGAGCCTTCCATCTCATCACAGTATGTTTGGAAGAAATATCATCGAAATTTCAACAAAGTAAAAAACAGGTAGAATGTATTTTTGTTCCATTATAAGGAGAGTTGCAAATGATCTGCATGTAATATTCAGACACAAAAGTAAACAAAAAGTAAAATTCATATAAAATATTTTGTTACAAGGTTTGGTGTGATTTTCCTGTAATGCTGATATTACAGAATATATAGCGTACTTGTTTGCATACACAATTATTGCAGCAACTGCATTTGTGGCATGAGGGGTTTTTTTCATGAACAACACTCATAAAGCTGCTCATAACAATAGCGTTGTGGTTTTGATGTGTGTCATATTGAAAGGTGGATGCAAAATACTAACAAGCCACAGAGCAGCATTCACAAGACTATTAGTGGGGAAACTTACCCGTGTGGTGAGGTTTTCTGAAGGAAAGTATAGCAGCTGTGGTCATTTCCAGCACATATAAAACAACCGGATCAATACTAACAGTAGTCAAACAAAACCCTTTTAGTCAATCAGTTGCTTATTAGAATATGAACTACTTGTGCATTTTACAATCAACGGTCTCCGAGTCTGTGGTGAGCAGCAAACTGATATACAAAACCAAACAGGATTATATCAGACGAACATTTCTATTTTTTTGCCATAAACTTTAACAAATCATACAAAAACAAAATCTGAACTTGCTTTATGAAGCAAATCTCACTCAGGAATATCCAACTCATTACACAAACTCTTAAAACAAGTTAGATTTAGCATTTTTTCAGGATCATTAAGTCCATATTTAAATTACAATTAAAAACTAGCAAATTCTCATTACATTAATGCAGTTTGCCAAATTTTTAATGAAATTGTCATCAAAATGCAAAATAACTTAATAGGCTTTATTTTAGTATGTATAAATAACTAAAACACACAGATCAGGCATAACATTGAGCACTGACAGATGAAGTGAATAAAACGGATCATCTCTTCATCATGGCACCTGTTAGTGGGTGGGATATATTAGGCAGTAAGTGAACATTGTTGATGTGAAGTTTAATTAAATTAAATTAAAATGTGTAGTTTATAATAGTTATAAAATAATAATAGGTATAGTTTAGTGGTCAGTAATGTGAAGTTTTGTTAGAAGCGGGGAAAATGGACAAGCGAGTTTGACAAGGGCCGCACTTTGATTGCTAGATGACTGGGTCAGAGCATCTCCACAACTGCAGCTCTTGTGGGGTGTTCCCGGTCTGCAGTGGTCAGTATCTGTCAAGTGGTCCAAGGAAGGAACAGTAGTGAACCGGTGACAGGGTCATGGGTGTTTGATGCCTGTGAGGAGCGAAGGCTGGCTCGTGTGGACCGATCCAACAGATGAGCTACTGCAGGTCAGATTGCTCAAAGTTAATGCTGGTTGTGATGGAAAGGTGTCAGAATACAATGTGCGTATGGGGGTACGCACTTTGTATTCTGACGGGGCTGTGTACGGGGCTGCATAGCCACAGACCAGTCATGGTGCCCATGCTGACCCCTGTTCACCGCTGAAAGCAACAACAGTAGGCACATGAGCATCAGAACTGGACCACGGAGCAATGAAAGAAGGTGGCCTGGTCTGATGAATCACATTTTCTTTTACACTGTGGATGGCCAGGTGTGCATGCGCTGCTTACCTGGGGAACACATGGCACCAGGTCAAGTCAAGTCACTCTTTTGTATAGTGCTTTATAAAATACTGGTTGTGTCCAAGCAGCTTTACATTGTCAGACAGGAAAATAGTTTGTCAATGATGCAAGACGACAATAAGTGTCATTTTTCCATCTAAAGTCAGTTCACTGATGAGTCAGTGATGTCCTCATTCAGTTCAGGTCTCTTCCAATAGTGTCTGTGCAATCAGTCAAGCGTCCCCAACTAAACAAGCCAAAGCAAGGAAACAAAACTCCACTGGTGACAAATGGAGAAAAAGCCTTGGGAGAAACCAGGCTCAGTCGGGGGCCAGTTCTCCTCTAGCCAGATGAAACCAGCATGGTGTGGTTTAATTCCAGACTGCAACACAGATCAGATGGAGCAGAGGACTTGTCTGGTTCCCATGGTCTAGTGCCGATTGTCAGGTTTACGCTGGGGATCTGTCTCTGGGGCACATCTAGTGGTCCCCTCTAGGTGCTGATCCACCATCTGGTCTGGATCTGGGTGGCTACAGTAACCTCGGGGTAAGACTGAATAGCGTTTGGTCCCATGTTTGGCTATCCTGTGGTGCTGTGCTCTGTCAGTCTGTGAGGCAATGCTTCCTACCAGAGGATCAGCTGTAAGGAGAAGAAATCGAGAATGGCGTTAGGAGCATAAAACCAGAAAAAAAAAAAAAAGCATGGGGCCCTGTGCAGCCTTAAGTCTTTGTAGCAGATGAAGTGGCTCTTATGCTAAACCATGTTACAAAATTTAAGAAAGTTAAAACTGAACAATCTTGCTGCTCAACAATTGTTTGTATTTATATGCTCCTTTTCTAATTTGATTCAACTTGCATTTTACTTTCAATACTTAAAAAAAAAAAAAAAAGAAAGTCTGATAGGCACAGGCTAACGAAGTCACTTTTAAGTGAGCTCACAGCAAATCAAGCTCACTGATCAATTTTTGCACTGGAGTCATGTGAGCGCACTAGAAAGAAAATCAATACCTCAGGAAAAGAAAAAAAAAAAAAAAAAAAAAAAAAAAAAAAAAAAAAAACTCCCTCCAAAGTTTCAGGGCTTTATTACAAAACTGTTTTAAAGAATTGGTTCAAGCACAGATTCAAAAATTTGTGCATTACACTGAAGTCCTAAAATGTGGCAAAAAAAAAAAAAAAAAAAAAAAAAAAAAAAAAAAAAAACCACACACACACCATTAAGACCACAGTAGGATATTGTTGCATCACAATTTTTGTAGTAAGAGGACCATCTAGATAGACAGGACCATTGCGTTTCTGAAACTAATTAGGTGTTGTGTAAAAGCCATGCCTTTATTCCCTAAACCTAAAGAAATGCAATATTTACTCAGAATCACAGACCGCTCAGACATGAGATAAACAGATGTGTGCAGTTTCATACATGAGCATGAGGCGGCTGTGTCGATGCTCACACCTGTAACTGCTCTGCTGTCGTCTCGGTCAAACAGCTGGAGCTCCAGCATACTGACAAAAACTGGAGCTCCAGCCCACGACCAGCGAACAAGCGCCTGCCAGCTCTAGCAGCCAACATCTCCTCAGACGAGCCGGAGCGGTGTCTTACCAGGGTTACAGTCTGTGAGGAGAGAGCAGATGGACAGCAGCACTTTGGAGATGGTGAGCGCCGGGCTCCAGTTGTCCTTCAGGATGTCCAGACAGATCACACCCTGACTGTTGATGTTGCAGTGGTAGATTCTGGTGCGAAACGTCACCTGAACTCATCAGAACAGCTGATGTGAACATAATGTGCATTAACCAGTGACGAGAGAATCCAGAGAGCTGTTCAAGGTAACACTGTGAAAACCATTCACTGTAAAAGTGGGGCATGTGGCGAGCCTTTTCCTCAAAATGATGACTGATCTAAATGCCGTAAAGCTTTCAACTACTGTAACAGCAAAAACAAGAACTGACAAAGAACGCTGGGACCACAAGGGCTTAAATACACCGACACTAATGAGTGAAACAAGACACAGGTGAGAACAATCAATGAGCCATTAGGGAATCACAGGAAACAGGAACTGAACTAGACGACAAACTAAAAGTCCAACAAGGAGCCAAACACTGAACATGAGTGTCCTTCTTGTCTTGACTCATCTTGCTACATTTTTTATTTAAATGCTTTTCTTATGAAATACATAGCTCTGGTCCTGGATGTTAACTGGTCAGGCACTATATGTTCTAGTGCAGGGTTTCTACGTTTGTTGCACAGACAACTGAATATTTTTTGATACAAATATCACAGGATGTCTCATTAGGGCTCATAAATAAATAAATAAATAAATAAATAAATAAATAAGAATTCATGTTCTAGTGGAAGGATGTCACATAATGAATTTGCATGGTATTCCTGTAGTTCAACTAGTAGTGCATGGCGTTTAAAATAAATAATTAAATTAAAATAGGGGTTAGTTTCTAAAAAAAAAAAAACAACAACAACAAAAAAACAGCATTAAAATGTATAATTTGAATGCGGTCTATATTGCTTTGGATTGAAGTGCCAAATGCATTAATGTAAATGTAAATTGCACATGCTAGATTGGCATCAAGGTCAGTGATAAAATCATAGCAATTTTCTGCCCATTTCCTCAGCATGCATATAGATTCAGAACATGTTTGGTGAAGCAAATCATCTTTAAGTGTTGTTGAATCAGCCCTGAGGTTCACTCTCAACACATTCTGTATCGAGTCATCGTCTCTTCATTATCCGGTCATTATCTCTCATTAAATCACACATCTCCCCCACACTCTTCTCACATGCTTTCTTGAATGTGTTTTTAGGGCCACGCGAGATGTTAGCAGCTAACTAGCAGTGAGTAGAGTGAAAGGTGAGAGTGAAAGCTGTGCTGATAGAGTGATGATCCATCTTTCTGTCTAGAGAGTTTACTAATGTAAAGTCAAGCTCTCTTTTGGACCATTATCAGCCTTAGGCTTTAATGCATGGATTCATTTTTTTTTTTTTCTGGATACTACAACCTCATATCTTCCACACACAATCAAACACTTTCAAAAATTAATTCAGAACTGTATTTAGAATGCTTTTTAAATTCCAATTTAGTTCCTGAATATGAATTAAGACTGAATGCAGAATTATAGCTGAATCTAAATCCACAATCCATTTTTTCATTCGGCAGATGCAGCCACCCAAAGCTACTACAAATGAGGAACAGCACAACTGTACTATAAAACTGTACTATAAAAACATCCTCAAAACCTTCTCCTTAGTCTAAAAACAGCTTATATTGAAGCCAATCTGCCGAAACATCAGCTTGTGGATTGTGCTGTTTTGTGGCAGTCGTGGCCTAACGGTTAGAGTCAGACTTGTAACCCAAAGGATGCGGGTTTGAGTTTTGGTACTGTCAGGAAGAACACGCTTGAAAACCCCTTTTTGTTTTTGAACCACATACGTTTCATATATATAAAAAAATAAAAAATAAAAAAATAAAAATGACATAACTGGACCTTCTGAAAAAAACAGAATACTACAACAAACAATTACACCAACAACACCACCCCAACAACAATCATCACCTACCTTCACTTACTTTTGAGTGCAATGCTGCATCTACGCTGAGGATCAGAAGTGCGAGTCTCAGGAACCACCATGCGCACAAAACAAGGTCATTTCCTGGAGATCTACAGAAATGCCAATATCGCAACGCAACAAACCGACTGGTCAACTGGGAGTCTGTTCACAAACTCTTTCTGTCCACAGACACACATCGAGAGAATCAGAAACAGAGAAACAGGAACTGTGAGCAGCAACCTTCGCTTAAGTGTGTGTGCAGACAGGAAGTGTCAGAAAGGATTTCCTCCTCATCATCAGTTGTTCTGTTTGAAAGCTTCATTTTTTAAGGGATTAGCAAACATCTCACATTTTCAATTTACAGCAAACGATCTGTGAAAGATGAAACACCCCTGGGCAGACCAGATTTAGCCGTGGAAAGAGAAAGATACTTATTTTAAGCATTTAAAATCATTTGGCTCGACATTTGAGAGGCGCATGGCTCAGTGTGAACAGATACGACGCTTCTGTGTGTCAGACTGCATGTGTTAAATATGAGAGAGACTTACATCACACAGATGATATGAGTGAGAGGAATATAAGAGACAGGGGCTGAAAACCACACACACTGTCTTTTAAACTCCATTTTTATTTCATAAATGAATGAAAATAAAATAAACACATATACAGATTACATATGAGTGAATGTGTGCATAAGTTAAGGCCTTAGTTTCAGATGTTAATTTCTGATAAATCTGCAGGTCTTTTTCACAATTTTTAAGAAAGCAAATTTATCAACATAAAATAAAAATGCATACAAACAGACTTTTGTGCTCCCTGACAATCCTGTCTTGAATGTCTTACAGTATTTGACTTCGCAGCTCAAGCCAGAGTTCAAAGAACTCAATGGATCTGTACAAGGCAGTGGAAGTCTAGAAATTACCCTAAAACCCCTTACAGAAAAAAGTCCTTTAGTGCTTTGTGTCGGCTGTGTTTTCTGGCTTGGAGCTCCGTGACCCTGGTGGGCATCACACATCCTCTGACCTTTCCATGAGCTCAAACTAACTGTAACAAGTCCCCACTGGTTCAGCCATCGTTGCTTAGCAACCTCTCCCAAGAGGATGAAAGATCCCTGTTTTACTGCAGGGGAGGATTTCCATGGAAACAACAGCAATCCCGACACGACAGGATGGGAATTCTGCTGCTGTTCGGAGTGACAGAGGATGACTGGAGCTGCAGTGTAGTGTGTGTTTTTTTTTTTTTTTTTTTTTTTTGTGTGTAGATTATACAGAAGATTATCAGAAAAATCAGAAAACTGTCAAAAAATAAATAATTAACCCCAAATAATAAAAAAATCATACCACAAAAAACAGCAACCAACCAACAACAACAACCTCAACCAACAGTAAGGCTTTTTCTGCATGTCTGTCTCATAAAAAAACTTTCATTGTGTGAAATAAAATAAAATAAAATATATATTAAAAACTTTCACTTGATGTACTAGATTAACTAAATTAAAATGAATGAAAATATAGATATATTAAAAAACAAAAGCTAGTAAAAAAGACAAATACAAACAAACGAAATCACTAAAACTTTAACTAGAATTAAATTGAAAACAGAAAATGTTATAATAAAAACAATTTCAAAATATTTAAAAACAACTAGAAACGTATCTCAGTGATATTATAATAACACTGACTTAAGTTAATATTATTAATTAATGGAATATGGAATAAGTGCTTATTTTTTGTTTATTTAGTAATAATTACAATTTCTTTGTTGTGTATTATTTGATTTCTTTCTTTTTTAAATCATTCTATCATCTAAACCCCAAAATACCACACACACACACACACACGCGCGCGCGCACTAAACCACACACAACACAACGCACACACACCACACACACACACACACACACACACACACACACTCACACACCCAAACCCAAACACACACACACACACACACACACACACACCGCACACGCACACACACACACACACCACACACACACACACACACACATGCACACGCCCACACGCACACGCACGCACACACACACACACCACACACACACACACACACACACACACACGCACACATGCACGCACGCACACACAAGCACACACACACACACACACACACGCACACACACACACAAAAGAACTGTGGCTGGTTGTTTTACATGGTGTAGAAATATCTGAGATCACACTTTCCAGGGTTGTTGGCTTACAAGATGCAAACTGCGGGGGGTAAAAAGCCTGTGAAGAAAAGCATTTAGTCTAGTAGAATGAGTCAATCCAGCACTGAGAGAGAAACACTTACTAAAACATTTACTTACTTCTGTGAAACACAGCAAAATGAGCTAATAAAACTCAATAATTAGATTTTGCATCTTGACTTGATGTGTCTTCATTATAAACACAGTGACTCACAATCTCAGCAGCTGCTGTGCTTCTTCACTGGGCTCTGATTCAGTAAATAAAGAGGCGTGTGATGGGCAACAGAGCTCAGTCTGAGCAGATTCCCACAGACGCTACAGTTCTGTTCTGAAGAGAGCAAATAGTTAAATGGCTTGTTTCAGTGATCTGCACTCTGGAGAGATCTTAAGCGTTTCTAAAAATATTTCACGGATCTGAAACCCATTAGTGAGAAAAAACAAAACATGACACTTTCATCTGAAACCATAGAGAGAGAGAAAGCAAGCGAACAGTTTACGTTTTGACACACACACACACACACACACACACACACACACACACACACACACACACACCGCCCTACATCAACCCTACACCTAAACTTACGTCTTACAGAATACTACTGGCTACTAAATTATAGCAGTGAATAACCACCTTTGTATGGTTAAACATCTAAAGGTTGAGCAGGATGTGAGATATAAAATCTGGAGTAGAGTTGGAGTGGAGTGATTACAGAACACTTTAATCATCTCTTTGTGCATTCACAAAGTGACAACCAATCTTTTTTTTTTTTTTTTTAAATAAAACCCACAAATACACATTTATGCATACAGTGTATATCTAAATAACATGTGATTTATACACCAATGCAACTTATCTGTGTCTTTTCTCCTTCAGCAATACAATTTTGACCTGGTGTGACTTCTTTTCCGGCTGTAATCAAAGCAAATCAGTGCAATCTAGACTTTACATAGATATCTTTGATTCAGATATTGCAGCTGTGTACAGTACTGCCATTTCTCATTTATATCTAGTTCCCTATAGCATCACTCTAATGCCTCCTGAAAGTGTGCGCTGACTGTCACCAGTCCAGCACCTTCTTTTGTCGGGAAGGTGGCCAGAGTCAGTGTGGTTCAGCCCAGTCCGCGCCAGATCAGTGACGTCTCTCACTTTGTGAGACTCAACCAGAACGGCCCATGGGAATCAGCAAAGCCGTCCTCGTGCTCAGTTACACACAGCCATTAGCTTTAGTTAAAACCACATTCATATTTTTGCTGTTTATAAAGCAGGTGAGAGATGAAAGGAAATTGCATGCCAATAACACAATAACAAAATGGCAAAATTTCAATAAATAAACAAACAAAAACAAAATAAAGAAACATTAAGAATTCAAGAGCGCTGGAAGCACAGCTCACACGATCGACGCCCGCTGAGAAAATTACACAGGGATTTTCAGTCTGTTACAGAGAACAGGCTTTGTCCTGTCAGCGGCTGGTTTGAAACACCTGAATTTGCTGATCTGGAGACACAAGCTACGTGCAAATCACTGGGTCCTTTCACAGTGTTCACTGCTCCCTACACGCCAAGCAGGGGATATCTGTGCCCTTCACAGTTTCCTTCACTTGACTAAATATGTTCATCTGAATGCCCTGCAATGTAATCAACACAGAACACACACTTGGCTGTAACCAGGGTTTGAAAATGAGTGAGGTCTGGGGTGGCATTAAGAATTGTGTTATACACTGCAAACTTTAAAAGGGACAGATATGTAGACGTTTGTGAAATATGTTTTTTTTTTTTTTTGTTAACACTTTATTATAGGTGTGTGGAGATGGGGGGGGGGGTATTTTAATATTTTCTTATTATTCAACAATACTTATTACTGTAATAGTTTCATTAGTATTCATTGCTATATGATAAGAACTTTGTCTAGTGCTCATATGAATGTTTTAGCATGACTTTGTGAAAATGTAACTATATTCTGTAACCTACTTGTTCTGTAGATCTCTGTATAACTACGCTACTGTTTTGATTGCGAATACAGTTTCTTGCAGATAACATCATGATGATCGTTGTGTTTGTCTGATGAATGTGGTATGCTGTCAGCAATAATGTTCCTGCTCTCTTCGGGCTGGTTTTGATTATTGTCAGTTTGAGTGCCGTCGATGCAGTGTTGCCAGGTATTGCTATAGCAAACAAAAACAAGCTCCTCCAAAATAAAATAAACCGAAATAAGTTCAAATCTTTTGTTTTAGAAATAAGAAAAATATATCGCTAACCCTAAATGGCAACTTCACCCTTTTTATTAATATCCTAAAGTGTTTATTAAGTTCCATTAAGTGGAAAAAAAGAACAAGCCCAAACCCAGTGCTTATAATAACTGGATCTGGCAAGACCAATCTGGGCAAACCGTCTAAACTGAATTACACATGCAGACACTCATGGGAAGAGTTTTAAAGCGCTAATTAGTCATTCAGAGATTTTCACATTTTATTTTTGAGTATGAAATATTTAACAAGGTCTGGACACGGCCTTGAACACACAGACTAACCCAAGTTTCTCCTCAGTCACCCACTGCAATCCACACACACACACACACACACACACACACACACACACACACACACACACACACACACACACACACACACACACACACACACACACACACACAGACACACACACACAGAGGAAACAGGCTGACCCAGTGAGTCAGATAAAGTGTGTGTGTGTGTGGGTGGGTGCTAAATGTAGGTTATTCGGCTTAACAGAGTCTGTGAGGGATGTTTGAGAAAACAGTTTATCATGACTCACTGTCAGTATGTGTGAGCTCAGAAGGAAAGACATGGATGTGTAGAGTTGATTTCATTCTGATATTGAGCTCAGATAACAACAGCTCAAGTGTATGTCTGGTTATCAAGAATTAAAGTATAAAATATCATAAATTTGCCCTCAGAAGGACGACAACAGACATCCTCCACTGGATTTAAAAAAAAAAAAAAAAGTTTTATTTAAGGGGTAAATTTAACATCTGGGTTAATCTATAGTCATCATTATTAATAAGCATTATATGAAAACCACATAAGTTTATGACATATCCTCATTTAGTTTAAAGATTAAAATATGTACATTTTAGAATTGCAGAAGTTGGTCAGTGAATTATTAAAGACAGCTGGAAATCATTTCAGTGGCACACTCTGTATCAAGGTCCCAGATCACATGCACTTTTCAAGGCTCACAACATTTTGTCAATTAAAATGTATCTTTTGGAAAGACGTTTTGTCAGCTGAACTACTGGCATGTTCTTAAAGTTCAAAGCAAAATTCATCCTCAATTTAATTTGTGTCAAATAAATATGCTTCTCTGCTTAATGTCTATTCTGACAAAAACACTCCTTTAGGCAGGTATTAAATTGGAAAAAATTTTTTTTTTTTAAACATGTTTGTGCCAGTGGCATAGTTCTGATTGCTCAATGAAAAAAAAAAAAGGAATGTAATGTTTCAGGGAAAACAGCAAGGAGACTACCGTACCATTTTAATAATTTAATAAGTTAATGATGCTTAATCGTCATCTCTGCGGTGTACTCACAATATACCCATTCCATACAGTTTACATTAACAGAGAAAATTTGTTTTCTATTTGAATTGGTTCATTATTAAAACATTTTGTGTTTAATAGATACATTTCTCATGTCTGTGAGGCGAGTTTCGGTTCATTTTTGTCACGCTCGAGTTCCCCGACACAAAAACCACAAAAATAATACCCTTTTCTCTCACAATATTACACACCACACAGCTTTTTTTTTTTTTTTTCACAGTGTACACAAATGTAGACCCTTAACAGATTCGAACGATGTAATTATACTTGTCTGTATGACCAAAAATGACGGAGTATTTTAAGTGCACGTGATCGCATGTTACAGTACACTCAAATACTGTAAGTATGCAGTTGTAAAATCAGGGTCAATGAGAGATTCATTCTGTCTCAGCATCATGTCTCTGTGCTTGAGTCCGGCCTGAGGACTTTGTCCACATCACAAGTAATGTTCTCTTTTTTGCTAAAGAGAAAAAAACCCTGTGGCCTGACAGATCCAGCCTTGATAACACTCTCTAAACCTTCCTCTTTCTCTCCTCATCCTCCACTTCTTACATGTACTCTTCCTCCTCTCCTTCTCAAATTGTTTCCATCTATTGTTCGTATCATCATTCAGTCACCTGTGCCATTAGTGCACTCTGAACTGGCTCATATTTTGAACAGTTGGTTTGATCACATCATTAAAAACAAGTGTGAACAATTTTGAATCGTTGTGTGTAAACGATGACAACTGTACTTTAGTTGTGTTTAACTTTTGCCACTTGTGTTTAGCATTTTGCAGCACAAATGCATCACAGTGTGAAAAGTGTTTAAGTGAATGAGAATGTGTTTAAGGTTTAGCAGAAAGAGTGCTTTATTTGACAAATTGGTTTAAGCTAGTGAGAATTTGGTTCAGAGATTGGGATTTTGTGTTTTAGAAATTCAGAAAAACTGAAATTAAAATTCTGGCTACGCCACTGGTTTGTGCATTCCCTCTATAGGTAATTTGTGTGTGTGTGTGTGTGTGTGTGTGTGTGTGTGTGTGTGTGTGTGTGTGTGTGTGTGTGTGTGTGTGTGTGTGTGCGTACTTGTTAGGGCCAAATTTCCTCAGTTATATAATGAAATAATATGGCTAACCACTAGTGAAAACATTTTACTAGTCCTTACTATTTAAAAAAGGCTTATAAATCAGCCAAAACACATCTTATGTAAACCCAGTGTTTTGCATGTTTCTGTGAAGGGTAGGTTTAGGTGATAGAAAATATCATTAACCTGATAGAAAATCAGTGGAAGTCTATGCAATGTCCTCACCAATATATAACAAAACAACTGTTTGAGTGTGCATATGTGTATGTGGGCTTTGATTTGCAGTGTGAACTGCTGTGACACAAGATAATGTGCACACCACAACTTGACTGATAAAGTGTGTGTGTGTGTGTGTGTGTGTGTGTGTGTGTGTGTGTGTGTGTGTGTGTGTGTGTGTGTGTGTGTGTGTGTGTGTGTAGGTGTGTATCTGTATGTGTCCTGTGTGTGTGTGTGTGTGTGTAGGTGTGTGTGTATAGGTGTGTGTAGGTGTGTGTGTGTGTGTGTGTGTGTGTGTGTGTGTGTGTTGTGTGTGTGTGTGTGTGTGTGTGTGTGTGTGTGTGTGTGTGTGTGTGTGTGTGTGTGGGAGAGAGAGAGAGAAATACATGAATAGAAAGTTGTGGTTAGTAAAGTGAAACACACTTTCATGACCCACTATCACGAAAAGCATTCCTGAGTAGAAAGCATGTGCATGTTAAGTGCAGATTAATAACACAGTGAAAGTAAGAGAGACAGAGAAACATGATGCGGTCACAGCACTGAGCCTTGACTTCCTATTGTACTCTTTCTGTATGAATTCAACAGAGGTCTCATTTACAGTCATTGCCAAAATTTTGGCAGTGACATACAGTACTGTGCAAAAGTCTTAGGCCATTAGTATTTTCACCAAAACAAACAAACAAAATGGTTTTAAGACAGTTATTTCTATGTTGCTTTAGTGTGTCAGGAAATAACAGTTTACATTTTGCCATTAATTGTAATACAGTGAAATTTTTGTATGCACAAGGAGGCTGACAACAACCAGTGCTCCACAGAGATCTGATCTCATCATCATCAGTCTGTCTGGGATTACAAGAAGAAACAGAACAAACTGAGACAGACTTAATCCAGAGGAACTGTGGCAACGTCTCCAAGATGCTACAAGAAACCTTCCTGTAAAGCTACCTGAAAACTATGCACAAGTGCACCTAGGACAAAAGCTGTTTTAAATGCAAAGTGTGGTCGAACCAAATGTTGATTTGATTTAGTTGATTGATAAATAAAGTCTATTTATGAGCACCCTCACTTTACAGCATTTTTACACAAGTGAAAAAGTAATCAGTCTGCTTTTACAATATAATTAGTATGATAGTGATTTCACCTGACTAGTACTCATTCACACTTTCACATGTGCTGCTGATATGATTAGTCAGTTAATGTTAGCTGGTCATTCTGTGTCAGGTTTTTTTGTGAAAAGTTTTTTTTTTTTTTGGCCAATGAACCTTTTAGCAATTATTTAAAATGCATCTGATCACTCTACACAATAATCTAGAAACAATGTGAATGAACACCACAACATCTTAAGCAGCAAACTTTGCAAAACACAAAATTTATGTCACTTCCAAAACTTTTGGCTATGTGTGTAACTCTAACACCTCCAGACACACCAGCACCACCTCTTTGCTCTCATTATTTGAGCTGCTTTAAAATGGTTAGTTTACTCAAAAATGAATAATCGCAGTTGAATGTACCACAGTGAGATTGATTATGAGAAACAAAGGAAAATGGCATAAGTGCCCTATTTGAGCATGAATGAGATTTAAGAGCCACAGCAGGCAGAACAGTTTTCAAGGAATAACAGCTTGGATTTTGATTTGTTCTGCCTATCAAATGACTTCAAAAGACTCAGATGACTTCAAAAGACTATTGGATTATACTTTGTGTTTTTTCATTTAAATGCATGACAGACCCAGTCCAAATTTACTTCCCAAGATGTCCTTTAAAATTTCCTCTTTTGTGTTCCAAGGAAAAAGAGAAAGAAAGAAAGATATACTGATCTTGAACAACATTGGAGTGTATAAATGAAAATTTTCAGTTTTGGTATCCGTTTCTTACTTTTAATTGTTGTACAGGTAAATGGATAGGTGTCTATTTTTAAGTAATCCATGCAAACACAACTCATGGCTAAATGTGGTGAAAGCTGGCAGATATTCCTCCTCTAGGGATAATCTGAATGGATTTGAAGATTGGCTCTGGGATCAGAAACAGTACAAGACATTTGGGTCAACAAACAAGAAAGCAATGCTGATTTGAGAATGTCTGATGCATTTAAGAGTATGGTTTTAGTATATGAGTATAGTGGTCGACCGATAAACAGAGCACACAAGTTTGCAGTCTACAGATGCACACTTCAGAGAACCTCACAACTGAATTTGATCATGTTTACGACATTAATGAGAAATTAAAATGATTTTTAGATATTTGAAGAGTTTGTTTAAATGTAGATGAGAAAGTAGCTTGAGAGAGAAACAAACACTGTAGCTTGTTTGTGTGGGTAACATCATGTCGAGAAGACGCTGTGAAAGTAAATTAGTTTTATTTTCACTTCCGTATGAAGTGGCTGCAAAGAATCAGTGGCTAAAAAAAAAAAAAAAAAATTTTCACTGTATCACAGCAGTACAACCCCAATCTGTTTTGTGTTGCTGTTATTTTACTGACGGCTGCTTCCCTGATCTCAGGGATTCACAAAACGCTTGCTCTTGAAAGATGTCTCAGTACACAGTTTATTTGGAGCAGCTGGCTCCACTGAATCACAATCTGTAAGTATGATAAATAATAGATGCATGAGTGTAAACCTATTGTAGGAGACTCCCAAAACAATATTAGGAACCTCAAAAATGACACAGGGCCACTTTATATACAGAGAGATGCACACAGTAAACTGTCAATTACAGGAAAATACTTCTGTTCATGAATAACACACTCATTCACAGAACTGATCAGAGCCATGCTGAATTTATGACTCATCAATTCATGCAGAAATCACCCACACACACCCACAGACGCACACACACACACACAGACGCACACACAGATGCACGCACGCACGCACGCACACACACACACACACACACACACGCACGCACGCGCGCACGCACGCACACACACACACACACACACACACAGAAACACATGCACACACACACACACACACACACACAGATACACACACAGAAACACACACACACATACACAGAAACACACACACACACGCACGCACGCACACACACAGAAACACACACACACACACACACACACGCACGCATGCACGCTTGCACACACACACACACACATACGCATGAACACTCACACACACAACACACACACGCGTGCACACACACACAAACTCACTCACACAGAACACATGCATGCACACACCACACACACAGACACACACACACACACAAAAAGACACAAACACACGCGCGCGCACACACACACACACACTGACCACACAAGACACAGAGTACACACCACACACACACACAGACAACGAGCTGAATGTTTACAAAAGAGATACACACACACACACACACACAAACATACATGCTGAATGTTTACATAAGAGATGCCACAGCTGGTCAAGATATCACTCTCAAGGGTTTATTTCACTACAGTAGACTGACTGTAAAAAAACCAAAAACCAAAAACCAATAATCCAAAAAAGCAAAATAAAGTAGTACTGGAGTACAAAGACATCTCCTTTCCATCAAGGTGACACAAATCATTACAAAGATCCTCATGAAGACCCTCACAAACGAATGCTGTGTTTTCATTCAAATAATCATTTCACTAAAGCTTTTATGCTTAAAAAATTCGTCAACAGACCTGACGGAGAGCTAGAAAAATCATTTTCTAATCTTGCCAAGAACTGAATTTGATAAGTGTTTGTTCAGTAACACACAGATGACAGAGAGATTCGTGCTGCTCACAGCAGGACTCCACACACACAGACAGCATTTACAGGACTTAGATCAGCACCATGAATTCATTACTGACAGAGCAAACTGAATCGAGATATACATTTATTAAAAATCAGATTTACAAACAACAACATTTTACTCTGTAGTAGATCACTTTAAAGATCACTGTGCATCTTCACTATTCAGCAACCTTTTTTAAGATCTTCAGCTCTATCATTAATAATTCAGTCCCACTGATGAAGTTCACAACTATATAAAGAGTGATTGACATTCAATTTCCACTGCACTGATTACATTGCTAAAACATTTTCATTTAGGAAATCTAATAAAGGTTCCACACCTGCAGGAATAAGGAACGGTTTAGAGCAAAATGTAATCTCTGTAAAGTCAATCTGTATATGACTCTCTCTTTTTTCCTGCTCTTTGTGGAAGTGAAGTGTTTCTATGAATAATGACTTACTGTAAATTTTACTCTGTTCCTCACAAAGCTGACTTGGCATTGCACAAGCAGCATGAATTTCTGGTAACACTTTATTTTAAGGACCAGTTCTCATTATTAACTGATTGCTTAAAACCATGCATATTACTAAGCATATTGGCTGTTATAAAGCACATATTAATGCCTTATTCTGCATGATCATATTTTAGATCCCTTAATTCTTAAACCCCATACCTAAACAAAAAAAACACCACAATATATAAAAAAAAAGCAAACAAATAATTAATTTATTGAAAAAAAACTATTAGTTAACAAGTGGATATGTGTTCTCTATTCTAGAGCGTTACCAAAGTTCATTTATGTTACTTTTATTACAGTTTTTCTCAATTGTTTAAACACTATAACCAGGCTTTTGAAACCATAATGCCTTTTATCAAAAAGCACACCCATTTCCCTAAACTACAGAGGAGGAGGAAGAAGGAGAAGTAGAAGAAGAAGAAGAAGAAGAGGCTGGGCAATGAGTGCAGCCAAACCTGAGTAATTTCAAGCAATGTGTTTTAAGTAATGAAGAAAAACTGTAAGCTCATTGTTTGGAAAAGAGCATCATGATCATTGTGTTTTCTACTGGAGAAAAACTAACAAGGATGACATAGATTTCATTGAGTAAATTATTCCTTTAAATACACATTCTCCAAAATCTGTTTTGTTATGCATCTCATGACATACCACTAAAGACCAGATTGACTACTGTTTTTGGCAGGTTTTTATCCCAAGATGATTTAATTATGAGCCTCCCATTAGACACAGCGTGTTTATTTCAAGCGCTGATGATGTCTCCACCCTAAAAAGCATGAGTTATAAAAGTGTCACAAATGACTGTCTGGCGGTGTTGAACTAAAATCTGAAGAAAAGCTTAAAATGGTGAATTTATGGGCTGTGAAATCCCTTTTCATATCAAATGTGTCTAGTGGAAAGCTTTTCCTGCACGCTGGGCTGGAGGCAGATGAATGTGAACAGAAGCAGGTGAATATCACACACACACATCATTAATGTGAGCGGAGAGGCACAGATACATGTTGACACTTGCGTGACGCTCCCAGATGTTAGTCATGGAGATTTTCCATCAATTCGCCTTTCCACAAGCCTCTCAAGAACCCACAAACACTTCTTCCCAATTCCTCCGCTGAACAGACGCATATTTAAAAGAACTTCTGGGTTTGAATGCATCTCAAGTGCTATTGCCATGGAAGTTTAGTGCAACTGGAGAAGAAATGTGGGCAAAATAGTTGCTTGAAGCTTGTAAATTAAGAATTAAAACTATCTTTTCCTGTCAGAACCAATACAACCAACATATTTCATGTCAGTGATGCTTGCTCCACGTTAAAAGATCCCATGAAATCAATCCTTTTAAATGTATTTCCTTGAAACAAGATGCAACCATGTCAAATAAGCTAAAACAACTACCCCCCCCCCTTTTTAAGAGCCAGAATTCCCACAACATGAAGTAGCTTAAAGTCTGATTTCTATACTCAGAAAATGTAAATTAATAAAACCTTAAAACTTCATGGGGATTTATAAAGAACATACTTTTTTCCTGGCTATGCCAGGTTTATATTTCAGTGGCTAATATCAACTGTTTGGTTACACTTGTAATTCAAAATATATTCTTTTTTGTTCAACAGAAGAAAGAAACTCATACAGGTTTGGAACAACTTGAAGTTCACTAAATGATGACAGAATTGACATTTTTGGGTGAACATTCCCTTTAAAATACAAAAACTTAATTTTAATATATCTATTATATAATTTTAATTAGTTATTTATATTCATCTATGGACACTACTAGTTATTGTAAAAAAGAGTTTTGAAAATAATATTTGAATGCTGTAGCAAATGGGAGGCCTGAGATCAAAGCTCTGTATTGGGAGTCATTGCCATTCAAGAATTTGGTATGTTTAAATCAATCAAATCTCATTAAAACTGTGGCATGTTTATCAACTTTTCTTAGACTGAAAGCCATGAACAATAATACAACAGTTATGCAAGGTCCCTCCCTTCCTCGTACATCAATAATAGGTTGAAAGAATGCACAAAAGTCTCATGGTAATGTAAAATGCAAATATGGGAACATTTTCAATACACATCACGTCCAGCTTTAAACTGTATTTAATCCAGAATATTCCTTTCAACTGTCTGGGCCTCAGTGTGAAAGAAGAGCAGAAAGCTCTGCTCTGGGTCATCAGAACAGCTCGAACAGAAAATGAACATTACAAGGCAATCTTCCACACAACAGGCCGCTTTACCCAAGAGCTTCAACTCTGGACTCACAGATACTGACCTGACAGTGCTGAGGGCATCACACAAAAAACACCAAGACCCCGGGACTATGACTGTAATCTGTGATAGACACTAGAACCAGATATACTATGTACTGCAGACTATCATTAGCACGGCAGACTCCCAGACCTACCTGCAGTTTAGAGGAGGATCGAGGGTCATCTCTGCCAGTTCCTACTGAATCCTGCACAACAAGAGAGATTTCACTCAAATAAATCAATCTACACATCTCCTGTGCTGCATATAGTGAACACCATCGATTCCTTTAAGATCTCACACACACTCAAGAGGACTAGAGAAATAATACAAAAGGTCAGAGTAACACTGTTTATCATCTAATGAACATGAGTGTGGAAGATTACAGCCCTCAGTCCTGCATGCTCGCCGGATACATCTTGCTGACCCCAGGAACATAAATGATATGAAAAGCAGAACTTACACTAAGTTCAAGTTCAAGACATTGACACTTTCATAAAGAACAGCCACAGCCACCCTCCTACTTCCACTCAGTACTACGAATCTACATCCCCTCCAGAAGTCTGAGATCTGCTAGTGAGCGACGCCTTGTGATACCATCACAGAGAGGCTCAAAATCACTTTCCAGAACATTCTCGTTCACCGTTCCTGGCTGGTGGAATGATCTTCCCACCCCTATCCGGAATGATGAATCCCTGACCATTTTCAAGCGACAGCTGAAAACACATCTCTTTAGACGCTACTTGACTTCCTCCTAAATTCCATCCTAAATTAAACAAACAAACAAACAAACAAATAAATAATAAAAAAAACATTGTCTTTCTCTTTATTTATTCCTTCCCTTTCTAGCTTGCACTTATTTGAACAATGCCTAAAATTTGCTATTACAAGAACTTCCTGTGTCTATTTGCATCTTTAAGAAGAATCACTTTATGTATCCCCTAATTGTAAGTCGCTTTGGATAAAAGCGTGTGCAAAATGACTTAATGTAATGTAAATGTTTGCCACTAAAGAAACATTTCTTTTTATTGGCAGTGATGAAAACAGTTTTTGCTGCATACTATTTTTGTGGCAAACTTGATACATTACCATTCAACAATCTGGGAAAAAAAAAAAAAAAGACAAGACAATAAATTAATTTTATTCAGCAAGGATGCACTAAATTGATCCAAAGTTTCTAATTTTACAAAAGATATCTATTTAAAATAAATGCTGTTTTGAACTTTGTATTCCTCAAAGAATCCTGAAAAAAAGGTGTCACAGTTTTCACAAAAATATTAAGCTGCAAACACAAAAATCTTAATTATCCCAACTTTTGACACACACACACACACACACACACACACACACACACACACACACACACACACACATATTCAGAATTAAAATAATATATAGTGTTCAAAGGCTCTATTTCAAACAAACACTTTTGACTCTATTCATTAAAGAATCCTGAAAAATGATCATCTTCCACAAAAAAAATTACAATATATTTTTAAATATATTTTAGTTTTCAACATAAAATGATAATAAGAAATGTTACTTGAGGACCAAATCAGCATATAAAAATATTACTTTTTAAAAAAACAAAAAACAAATAAATGCAACCATGTTGAGACTGCTTTCAAAAACATAAAAAACATTTTTTTATTATTTATTTTTTGCTTTTGCTTGCCAGTAAGAAACCACTATGAGAGCTTTAGAAAAAAAAAACGAACAAAAATCTCAAAAAAAAAAAAAAAAAAAAAAAAAAAAAAACAACAGTTACTGCTGAGAGAGTGCTATCAGGAGAAAAGAAGAGTGCTTCTTCAGGGTCAGTACTGGAGCAGCAGCAGCGCTTACAGAGTCACCAAGAGGATGAGTGTCTGCTGTGTAATCTGATCAGAGGAGCTTTTCCTGCGGTGGCACATTTGTGTGAGTGAACCTGAGGGATGAAACACTGAACATGAGCTCGAGGGCGCTGAGGAGACCGATCACCTCCGTATCTGAAAGGTTTCTGCCACACATAGCTTAAAATCACACCAGCCATCATAACTAATCAAGTGCTAAATGCACATTTAATTTCTGAACAAGAACATCAGAAAGAATAAATGCATCTGTTTATGAAGTGAAACAAGTTAAACTGCTTACAGTCAGAACATTTCTATAGAAAAACATGACTAAAACGAGTACCTCCTTGCCATTTTGGTCTTTGAGCACAACCCACTTCACCCACCATCCCTCACACTCAGAGACGGCTCAATAATCAAGGCTGGGTGGGACTAATAATTCAAACTAATAGTTTCCTACCACTGTCATAAAACCTCAGAGAGAAAAAGATGGCGGAGGAGACAGACATGGACAGCCAGGGTTATGAGACTGCAGCGGCGTCCTCAAACAGATCTCATAACCTGTTACACAATTACAAAAGCAGCTCTTCAACAGAAGAAAATCTCGACATGTCTGACTGCCGGCAGGCCAGTCGTATAACTGGATATAAGAGACTGGCATGCAGAAACACAGAGAGGCACTTTTGATCTGATGTAGTTGCTCAGCAGTTTCATTAAGGGTTAATAAAACAATAATACATTCTGTTGCACTCAAATTTAATCACTGTTTCTGTATGAAATAATGTGTCCAGTAGTGGTGTGTAAATCATGAGCTTTGATATTATGGTGAGCTCGTTCTAGGAGTTTTTTTTTTTCTTTTACACTTCACTATATATTTGGACATTTTCGCAGTCAAACCACCCCAGCTTCTTAAATCCAAAATAAAACTGCAATTACACTTAAAACTGTGTGAACATCTATGTGCTCATAACCACACACACACACACACACACACACACACACACACACACACACACACACACACATGTCTCAGGGCATGGCATATCTTAACACAAATTAAATCTTAATTGTGACAGTTTACCAAATTTGATATCAATACCATTTTATTCTGCTTTCTAAAGGGTCAGAAATCATGAGTCATGGCATTAAATTGCAACTTTTTATTTTATTTTATTTTATTTTATTAAATTCTATAAAACTTTATTTTAAGAGCCATATGGGTAGCTGTACGGCATTTTTCTCTGTAAACTGCTTTAAAACTTTATTTACTGTAAATAATGCATCACAAATTAAAATTAATTAAACTCCATTTCTTCATATCTAGCATTACTGTGAATAAAAAAAAAAAAAATAAAAAAAAAAAAAAAAAAATACGAAATAGTGATGGAGTCTATAATGCCACAGCAGAGGGTTTGATTATTATAATTATTTTATTAGCATAAATTATTCAATAATTAATATCATTAGCATATCGTCTTTTTTGTGAGCACAGCAGCAGAATATCTCTGAGAATAAAACCTGAGAAGCCAGCGGAGGTGGACGGGTCTATAATGAAGCAGGTTTCTGATTAATAAACTTTATTATTATTATTCGTTCTGATGAACACACGCTGAGGACATCTGCTGGCCAAACACAACGGAAAACAGCGACCAAATTAACCCAACAGGGTACATATTTTATTAATCTATTAATACATATTAATACTTTATACATATTGAGACTTTGTTAATACTCGGTGTTCCTAGTCATATGGAGATGGAGGACATTTTTGACCGCGAACACCAAAAGTGTGACGATTTTTTACGTTTAGCTTGTTCGAATCAAGTCCACAATTTTTTTTTTTTTTTTTTTTTTTTTTTTGTGGTCACATAGCGACTGCCATAAACGTCATCGATATACATACCATTCCGATGAACTAGCGATGTTTACCATTTCAAAAATAATATATATATATATATATATATATATATATATATATATATATATATATATATATATATATATATATATATATATAGATATATAGAATAATTGAAATATTTATTCTGTCGTCAATTCTTCAATCCTACCGGCCAAATGAAATAAGCACTGGATCTCTTTCCTGCAGGTTACACGCGCGTACGCGGACTCAACGCAACAACAGTTGAATAAAGCAGATATCCAGAAACTACTGAACTGCCATGGAGACGATTCTAGAGCAACAGCGTCGATACCATGAGGAGAAAGAGAGACTAATGGACGCCGAAACGAAGGAGATGCTGACGAAGAAAACCACGGTAACTTCACGCACCTCTGAAAGGGTTTAAAACGGAGCTAACGTTTACACACCCATCATGTTCTTAATAAACTAAACTAAACTAAACCCAACACTATTACATTACTTACGCCTAGCAGTGATTAATGTCAAGTTATGTGTGTTGTTTTCACAGTCTACTGTAATCTACAATATACAACACATTATAATGTAAATATGTAGGTTTCTCGCACCAAACTATGAATACTTTAGTTTTCATGATAATTTCCTTTCTCTCAGTATATCTTTATTACTTCTACATGTAGTTGTTATGATTGAGTAACTGTTGGTTGCTCTTTTTGAGAAGTGCACATAGTTTTTTTTTTTTTTTTTTTGGAAGTAGCTTCAGAAGTTAAGTTTAGTTCTACATGGAGACGTTTATGTTTTCATTCAGCACACGTTTTCTTTTCTGTGTTCATCAGCTGAGAGACCAGATCAACTCTGATCACCGAGTGAGAGCTATGCTGGACGTGAGTTTCATTTTACGCTCTTCTAATAATCCTCAAAGTCGTAATCCTGCATGAAGCTGGTGTGTTTGTGTTATTTGGTTCTTGCAGAGGTACATGGAAGTGAGCGCAAACCTCAGAGACTTGTATGAGGACAAAGACGGGTAAGACAGTCTCTGAGTCCGGATAGAAGTATATCAGCCTTGTTTAGTTCGATCTCACGGCTGTGTTGTGTGTCTGTTCATCAGTATGAGGAAGGACGAGCTGAATGCGATATCGGGACCTAACGAGTTCGCCGAATTCTACAACCGACTCAAACTGATCAAGGAGTTCCACAGGAAACACCCTAATGAGGTGATCTGTCCTCCTCTGTCCCCTCGCCCTGAACGACACGCCTCTGTCTCACTCCGCTCGTCTTGTGTGTCACTTCCAGATCTGTGTGCCCATGTCAGTGGAGTTTGAAGAGCTCATGAAAGCCAAAGACAACCCCAGTGAGGAGGCACAAAGTAAGTCTGGAGTGATGCGAGTGCTGTTTGCTGAGGCGGGCGTCAGTCACGTGATAGTAACTGTCTCAATGCTGATCTCAGATCTGGTGGAGTTCACGGATGAAGAGGGTTACGGACGCTACCTGGACCTCCACGACTGCTACCTGAAGTACACTAACCTCAAAGGAGTCGAGGTACTGTCTGACTTACTGTTATCTGATTCAGCCATCTCCAAATAACTGAACCAAAGCCTCTCATGCTTCTGTCTGTTGCTCTCTTCTAGAAACTGGAGTATGTCTCTTATCTGTCAACATTCGATCAGCTCTTTGACATCTCTAAAGACCGGAAGAATGCGGAGTATAAGAAGTAGGTGAAAGCTGGTCATTTAAATGCCACATGACAGGGCTGAACGATTGAATCAAATAAAAACAGAATCATATTATGTCCTAGTGTAATTATATTATATCTGCAAATACTGTAGTTTAAAGGGGTAGGTTTTTTTTAGTATTTTGTAATGTTCTCTGAGGTCCAAGATTCTTACGTCACAAAACATAATATTTTAGCAGTAATAGGCTCTTCCTGTCCTGCTTCGAGCCCCTCGTGTGCACGCTCTGTGTGAACAGGTGTGATGATTGTAGACTGAAGTAAACCATCACTGCTGTGATTTAGGTTAAAAACACACAAATATTCAGTTCATATCAAACAAAGCAATAGTGAGCCGGTAATAAAATGTTTACTCACACTTGTGTGTTATAGTCCGTTATAGTCACACAGCATCGTCTTTCAGTTTCAGTCTTTCTGAAAATCCTGCATTAAATTGTGCCTTGTTTGTAAACGAATCTGCGGTGAAATGAAGTGAACAAATGTCCAATCTTATACTGACGCGGTCTGGATCTTCATTAAAAATAAAGCTCTTTCCTAATGTTGGGATCTGATGGAAGGCGATGCAAAGACTGTTTCTGTGCAGCGTCTTGTTGTCTTCGGAGCATCTTTATCGTTTGGTTTCTGTGTAGACCTCGTTATTTACACTACATGAGTGAATCGGTGGGCGGGGCTAAACAAACAGACAATAGGCTTGTTTGAGATGCGCCTTGCCTCGCCTGAAATGTAGGCGGCTGCAGTAAGGGGAGGGGTCAAAAAAAGTAATCGAAATACCACTGTTTTGTCATCATGTGCATCAATTCCCCTGTAAACTTCAGCAATGGAGGAGATCGTGTTCGCGTTTTTTATCGCAGACACAGTGGATGTAATCGAAATACCACTGTTTTGTCATCATGTGCATCAATTCCTTTGTTCTGCTGAACACAAAGGAGGAAATTTAGAAGAATGTTTGCAAACAAGCAGGTTTCTGCCAACATTTCACGTCCGTAGTATTTTTTCCATACTATGCAAGTCAAAGCTGTTTTTTGTAGCAAACATTCTTCAGAATTTCTTCCTTTCCCTTGTTTTAAGCCAGACCCTGACACTTCTCACATGAAACCACACAAAGATGAGGAATAATGGCTAAACAGTCCATTTACATATGTATGTGTGCATGTATGTTTTTAATGGATTGATTTATTAATTCACACAAACATACAATAGAATAAAGTGAAAATTACAACAAGAATTCTAATTAAGAGAAAAATTAAATACAATAAACGCATGTCCTGATTCTTAACTTCACTAGGCGTGTTTTGTTTTTGTTTAGTTCGCATGTAAATATAAATAAATAAATGGGTAATCTAATTCAGAATAAAGAGAAAATTATCAGCTGAGATTCTCAGCCAGCCAATGAGCATCTGTGTCGTCAGTCAGTCGTTTCCCATCATGCTTTTGAATAGCGCAGTCCGGTGGAGAGCAGCTGCGCTTGACTGCTCAATCCGACACAGCCGCCTCGCCGTCGCGAGAGTATTTTGGCACACGTCAGCATGACATCAGAGCAAGGCGGACGTAACTCGGACACTTTTCTAACCGGCATGCATCTCGCGGTGATCACCGGTGATCGGTTCTGCGCAGATTTTGCTCATCTCAAACAAGCCTAATGATGTAGAATCGGTGGGCGGAGCTAAACAGGCAGTGATGTAGAATCGGTGGGCGGAGCTAAACGGGCAGCGATGTAGAATCGGTGGGCGGAGCTAAACAGGCAGTGATGTAGAATCGGTGGGTGGGGCTAAACAGGCAGTAATATAGAATCAGTGGGTGGAGCTAAACAGGCAGTGATGTAGAATCGGTGGGCGGAGCTAAACAGGCAGTGATGTAGAAGCGTTTTATGTCATAGAGCGGCACATTCCACAACCTATCGTTTTGTCAGACTGACTTCAATATAAACTGTTTTTACACTGAGAAAGTTATCTTATATGTCAAAAGATCAAGGGAATTTTGATTTCTCAGTTCATGACCTCTTAAATGAACCAGATCTTCATGTTTCAGAATGAAAGGCAGCACTGTGCTGATTTACTCGTGTACCTCTCATGATAAGATTGTTTTCAGTGACTCAGAGCGACTAGGTTGGCATTAAATGCTGCTCCACATGAACTTTAGTAATGAGAAGTGTTTATAAACCTGCTGATCATGTAATCTGTAGTTAACTTTTTTTTTTTTTTTCTCACTTTTTCGTTGAATCATGTAATCTGTAGTTAACTTTTTTTTTTTTTTTTTTTTTTTTTTGAGTTGCCTTTCTGATAATCCCTGGGTGTAATGTGATTGGTCTGTGCTCTCGCAGGTATCTGGAGATGTTGCTGGAGTACCTGCAGGAATACACTGACAGGGTCAAGCCTCTGCTGGATCAGAATGAGCTCTACGGAAAGATCTTGGCAGAGTTTGAGAAGAAGTGGGAGAGTGGGATGTTTCCAGGCTGGCCGGTGGGTTTGTGTTTAAGAGACAACATTAACTGAGCTCTACAGAGCTTATTACAACAGTAGAGGACATTATATTTCTCTGAAAACTTACGTCACGGTTTTAATTCTGGATGTCCTGCACTGAGCACATTCAGGGCTTTCCAGAGAGACCAAATGATTGGAAGTTGAACCATGAACACTCACTCTGCTTTAAAAATGGCTGACATTAATTTAGTGATCAAATTGAACATTCTTATGGAAATATATAGTATATTTTGTAATTATCATTTAAATCTGACTAATTTTTAAACTGTTTGTCAAAAATCAACATCTCAGGAAAATGTTATGGGGTTTCAGATCAAAATATGATCTTCTGTTATGAAACAGGACATCGATCTCATACATATCCACTGTACAATACACCAACAAAAAAATAGAGTTTATTACACGAAAATCTTGCCAAGTATTTTCTATTTCTATATTCCTATGAAATATTAGATGATGTTATGAAAATCTTGCCAAGTATTTCTCCCATTCTTCTTTTTTTCTTCACATGTTGGCCCAAAAACACATTAATATGCTAATTAGATGCATTGTATATAATGGGAAAACCCTCTTATGGCCATTTTACACACACACTGCATAAAGCAAAATAGTATATCAAATCATCCTGTTATAGCTTTCATAGCATAGCTGAGAATCATCTTTATACAAAGTTTGGTATAAAAAATCCTGAAACCTAAAAACTTATTGATGTTTTGCATATTTACGTTTATTCATGTCTTTTTCTCTTTTTTTATTATTATTATTATTTTTAATCGTCGTGGCATTCTCTATAGAGGAATTATCATTCTTCAAAATTGTTATTTTTATTTTTTTCATAATGCTGTAATCAATGTAATGACATGAAAAAAATACTACATTCACAAAATGTTTTTTCTGGGTCTCAGGAGGCTGTAGCACAGTATACTGTCATGTGACACACATCATAAGGTTTATCACTAGCTATGCAGCGACAGGTGCCTCATTACATATTTCAGGAAATGTTAAATGGATTAGTCCTGCTGTAATTGAGATGTTTTCTGAATGTGTGTGTTACAGAAAGAGACGAGTAGTGCTCTGACTCACGCTGGAGCACATCTGGATCTGTCTGCCTTCTCTTCCTGGGAGGTCCGTTTCTTTTGGTCTTGTCTGCTACAAATGTGACTTTATTTTTACTGTATTTTTCTTGTCACACATGCATACTGTACTCGGACTGAAAGGTCAGTAATGTTGTGTTTGATTGGCGCAGGAGCTGGCGTCTCTGGGTCTGGACAGATTGAAGTCTGCTCTCATGGCTTTGGGTCTCAAATGTGGAGGGTGAGTGTGAGCACGCTGTCCTGCGCGTGTTGCTCTCGCTGTAACTGTAGTCTCACATTTAACTACAGATAAAGCATCCACAGAACTGTCTGTCCCTGGTTCTTGAGTCAGTATGGGATCTCCAGATGTGTGATTGTTGTGTGTTTGTTCACTGTAGCACACTAGAAGAGAGAGCCCAGCGTCTGTTCAGCACTAAAGGCAAATCCTTGGAGGCGCTGGACCCCTCACTGTTTGCCAAAAACCCAAAAGCCAAGGGACCGAAGAAGTAAGCCTATCTCTGTTTGGGAAGCTATGTAAACACAATACAGTCAAATTTAAATTAGTGTAGAAACAAGTGATTTATTAAAATATTTGTGTTTTCTTTTCCATCCGTCTGTCTGTCTGTCTTGTGTCTGCAGAGACTCGGAGCGTAACAAGGAATCTGCTTTTCTTGAAGCTCAGATTTATGAATATGTGGAGATCCTGGGGGTAAGCAGTCTGCCTGCTGTAGTTTGGTGTTAAGTCGCTTCTCATTTCACATTTATACTATCATTTTGTACTGATCAGCCACAACATTATATAGCATTACAGAGACACTTAGTAAATGACGTTCAGGATAATGTATTTTATTGTTTCTCTTCTGAGTGGTTGTGGTTTGGGGACGTTGGTGTGAATTGTCTGCAGTGTTGTTGAAGCTGATGTGTTTCGTTGTGTGTGTTGCAGGAGCAGAGGCAGCTGACGCATGAGAACGTCCAGAGGAAGCAGGCGCGCACAGGAGAGGAGCGTGACGAGGAGGATGAAGAGCAGCCCAGCGAGAGCGAGAGTGAAGACGAAGATAATGAGATCATATACAACCCCAAAAACCTGCCGCTCGGCTGGGACGGAAAGGTGTGTTTGCTTTTTATTAAGGGGAAAGGAAATCTGTTTATTAGAGATTAAAACAGAAAGCTGTTTTTATATTCAGTTTAGACATTGACATGGTCTGATTGATGGGTAATTGACTCTAGAACATAATGAACAGTAGTGATTAAGACTAGGGATGCACCGGTTGACCGGCCATAAATCGGAACCGGACATTTTTTGGTCTTTTTTCTGCCAATTTTTTTTCGGCATGCACAGACTACATTGTAATCATTCGCTATCATGTCATTTGTGTGGAAGTATTTCGAAATCTGTGCGCGGGACACGGGCAGCTGTTCAGCACTGGAAGTGCAGAGCTACATGTCTGAGGCACAGACAGCAGGAAGCGAACAGCTGTTGGTGTACTCGCACACAAATAAGAGCCCCTTTCCTGCGCTCGCTGAAGCTGCGCGAGCGTACTGTAGCTGTCCGCACCCTACACAAGCGCAGACAGTGAAGCGATGTTCAGCTCAACTTCTCGCGTGTTGGATGTGAAACGAAACGGAATAAACTGTGACAAAACTGAATTTTTATTTATTATTATTATTTATTTTTTTGTAAAGTAGAACTTGCATACACGTTTGAGAAGCCATAAGTAAACGTCACTTCTGTATAGGATGATTATTTTTATTTTACCTTCAAATTACATTGACTTAATTTGATTTAAAAATCACCTGCTGTAGCACACTGAAAAAAAGTGTTTCATTCATCCAATTAAAACATTTTAAATTAATCACACACATATATATTTTTAACTTAACACAATACAATTAATTTATATTTTCTAAAGTAAAAAAAAAAAAAATATAAATCATAACCATTACCCTAATTTTTTTTTTTTTTTTTAATTGGATGAATGAAACACTTTGCATCTTTGTTTTATTCGCACCAACATTATTTAATTTTAACATTTTGGAATAATTTATTTATAAAGCATACTTTTATTTAGTCTCACTGGTAAAGACCTTTTTTTTTTTTTTTGAAACCAAATTGAAAAACTAAAACAAATACTGAATGCTGATTAAGAAACATCTTCTGTGAATGTGTGTTGAATTGTGTTGCAGTTGTTGCCTTTAATTTCACATGGTTACAGTTACTCTTTTCATTTAAGGCCAGTTCTATGTAGTTTCAACCCAATTCAAAAACAAAAGCTTTGTATTGAATGTAGGCTACTTACTGAGCAGTTACTGCCGTTAATTTCAGATGGTTACGGTTATTGTTTTCAATAGCCAAAAGCCAGTTTGGCCTATTAAATACCAAATAAACATCTTGTTTATGCATACTTTCTTTCTTTCTGGTTTGTTGCATAAAGAAGAAAAAAATCGGAAATCGGTATCGGATTCGGCCAGTTTGCTTGTAAAAAATGGGTATCGGAATCGGACATGAAAAATCATGATCGTGCATCCCTAATTAAGACTGAGCTTTAGTAAATAACATCTCTGTTTTTGTATTATTTTAACTCTTTTCTGTATCACACAGCTCTGTTGGTAAAAGGCTGATAGTGTGTCATTAACTTTGTCTTTAGCCGATTCCATACTGGCTGTACAAGCTGCACGGCCTGAACATCAATTACAACTGTGAGATCTGTGGCAATTACACGTACAGAGGACCCAAAGCCTTCCAGAGACACTTTGCGGTAAGTTTGCAAGAACAATTCTTACGTTCCAGAATTTGTAGTTATGGAGCAGGATCTCCTTTGTTTCTATTTCAGCTAGTAATTTTAAAGTCTTTCAGTGCATGTACTGTGGCACCTTTACTGGGACTAATCAATCACTGATGAGAGGACTGCTCATAACGAGAAATACTAGTCCTGCTAGTATGTTACACCGTAATGCATAGAAACATGTTTGTCACTTTCCTCTTAACCCCACTGCTGTATTGAGAAGCCTGTCACGCCTTTGGTGTTCCCAGTCAGAAATCAGTTTTCTGTTTCAGGAGTGGCGTCACGCTCATGGCATGCGCTGTCTGGGCATTCCTAACACAGCCCACTTTGCCAACGTTACCCAGATCGAGGATGCAGTATCCCGTGAGTACACTACTTCATCTAAGATTTACATAAATCACCCAGTTACTGCTAACAGGATTGATAGTACTAGCCTTCTGCTCAAATTCATGACACTGTAAGGTATATGTTAATGCTGATATTTTTACCAATATCTATTTTCAGTAATCAATTAATAAATGATGGTTGATGCATAGAACACAACATGTATCTCTGAGCTTAACAAAATGTATTGAAAGTACGTAGAAAAACACGGAAGATAATCTACCATTTGAAACCATTGCCCATTTATTGATGCATGATAATTAATGGCACAAAAGAGACCCGTTTTGGAAAGTGACCCTCATGGTAACTGTCCTTGCACTTCACATGAGCTTCTCTCTTTTCTCTGGAACAGTCTGGTCAAAGCTGAAGTCACAGAAAGCATTAGAGCGATGGCAGCCAGACACAGAGGTGAGCTATTCTGACATTAAAACTCTGCTTCGGCTGCTGGAGTTGTTCCTTGTCGGAGAGTGAAAGATTAGTGATGTTGAAGTGGGAATAGGATGTTTATGAGCTCAAAAAGGAAATGTATTTGCATTTTATTTGTCTTGCAGGAGGAATACGAAGACTCCAGCGGAAACGTGGTCAACAAGAAGACTTACGAGGATCTGAAACGACAGGGGCTTCTGTAGCAGATCTCTGAACACCTCGCAGTGTAAATACTGAAGCAGAAATGTGATCGAGTCTAGTCCTCTTGTCTTTTCCACCGTTAGAGAGAAATGTGATTTGTCTTTTTGAAAGTGATCAGTTTGTACATTTTTATTACTATTTGATTATTCCCGATTTTTCTCATTTGGCATCTTAAATATGAGACTTTCGTTAATCTTTAATTAATCAATAAATGTTAGTACATTGTGTGGAAAATGCTGTTTTTAACCAGTCTGGAGACTTTTAAGCCTGCTGTACAATAAAATCAAACTTCAGTGGGCATCTGTCACTTCACTAAAAATATTCAGACCCCTTCGTTTATCCTCCACATCAGTCTACACTCCATACATCAGAACGACAAAATCAGATGTGATAACTGCAAATGAAAAAAGAAAGACTTAAAAAAGAAAGAAAAACTTTTTTTAGACGAACAAGAAAAAACAGAATGCAGATTCACACTGTGTCTCACAGTGGACTGCACCCTGTTTAAGGTCCTCTGTGTGATGAGAGCACAGCTGCATCAATAGATCTCTGCAGGATAACGGCATCTTGCCAGCTCTTTCCCCAAAAGATTATGAAAGTACAAACTCATTCTGCCTCTTTCAATCTTTTTGCCAAGATTTTTCTGATGCATCAAAAACTTTTTTGAGACACTGAATGGTTCAAATTGTAAGTTTGGTTCTAGAATGAGATGTGAACCATTTTTTTCATAGACAAACAGTGTGGTTTACCAATTTTACAATCAACATTAATCTGATGAAAAAGTATTTGCTCAGTTATATTGTATAATATGTTATTGTCAGTGACAGAAGTTAAACTCTAGTTTTGCTTTAAAGATTAAAAAAACAGAAGACCTACAGTATCTTACTGTTTCTTGTTTGTAAGCCACTTTGGTTAAAAGTGCATGGTAAATACACAAAATATTAATATATACAGCTCAGAGTTGGCATATAACACAGGGCTTAAAGTTCACCGGCGTGCAGCGTTTGGCTGCGGGAAAAAAAGTAATCCTACATTTAAAAACACTTGTTGATATCACGTTGTTTGAAACGGTCCTGTTCACACATGATCTCTAAACAGTAATTTACCAGTGAAGACTGTGTGTGAAAGGGGCTAACTCTTCCTCTGAATATGTCGTGAGCTTGGGTTGCTTAACGTTCATATTTGTAACAGAAATCATTTTAACCTATGCCAACACAGGAGAATACATCAACATATTTCTAAATATGCGATTTATTTTACATCACGATTCCAAAATAAAAGTTTCTGACTTGCATTGAGGCCAAATATTAAAATTAAATGGATTTAAACGTCTTGAATCACACGAAACATCACCAGGCCGTTGGCGCCCTCTGCAGGTATTTGTTATAATATAGGCATATTACATCATGTATTTAACAGTGTTGTGCAATAAAACCATGTACTTGGTTCTGATAGCTACTTTATTTGAGGCCAATTATTATTGCTTCACTGTTACTTTATATAAATATAGTCAGGGCTGGAATTGAGGAGGGGTGTAGGGGGATGGCATCCCCCTGGTGGTAAAAAATGACAAAAAGCAACCCCCCACCATCCCGTCTAGATTAATAATGTTGTGTATTATGTAAAATTTATCATGCAAATTAAATGTTACAATTCTCTACATACGATACTTCACGCACTAAATAAGAGCCACTGGCCAATCAGAACTCGCCACTGTAAGCATTCACTGCTCGATGAAGCCCATTAGAATGCAGTTAGAATGCCCTTATAATTCAAGAAATGATAGAAAAAATACCCATATATGAGTTTTTATATTCATTGCACAAGCAATGTACTTTTCTGAATATCAGCACATAAATATGCTAATAATTTTATACAACAGTGTAGAGCAAAGAGGTGTTTCATTCCTTGAATGAATCAGTTTTTGAACGAATCACATTCAGCAAAATATTGTTTAATTATCAACATTGACTCAAATTTCTCCATTTCAGACCCTAGAAGGAAAAAAAATAATCTTAAAAATAATAGTTTGTGTTATAAGGCTAATTTTTTCATTATATAAAAACCTTTTTTAGACAAATTTTGTAATCATTGTGTAAAATTAGCAACAGGACAAACCCCAACCACTAAATTAGCACTAGATTGGTGAAAACATTTCAAAATACAACCGCATTGTTTTACATTTTGTGATTAAAAGACAAATATTTTGTCATTTGAAAATTTCTTAGTTTTAAAACATTGTCTCGTTCTAGTGAACAAAGTATCTGCATTTTGTCTCACCTTGTGAGTTAAGTGTATTTTCAAACCCTAGTGTCTATGAGCGTGATAAAGCTCAGAATTTTCCAAGTGTATTATACAGATTTCATTCTTCAGGTCAATCATAAATTCATGAAAAATAAAATCAGTTTGAATAAGGAAAGCGATAACTTTGGCATAGTATCCTTTCAAATGTTAAAGTTACCAAAGTCATTGCATTCTTTGCATGTGCTGCACTTTATTTATACCATTTTGTTTAATTAGTTTATTTATTAGAATTTGAAAGATAACAATATTGATAAGGGAGATCTGATTTTAGTCCTTGAAAACCAAAAAAGTAGTGAAAGTCCTTTAAAGTCCTCAAATTTTATTTTGCAGTATCTCTATGAACCCTGTTTAAGTTACCAGCTCTTGGACCATTTTAATGTTTTAGATGTTGTTAATTAAACTGAACTGTAGTTTTCTGTAGTAAACTGTCTTTGTATATTTCCTATTTTATATTCATTTCCTAGTATTTAATTTACCATTATTCCTTTTGAACAACATTTCAGAATGTTTTTCCCCAACTCCCGGGAAAAAGTTCAGGCTCAGGATTTTTTTTTTTTGCTTTGACCCCTGATAACAGTACAACGTGTAAAATCTCTACACTGTACATACTTCTAATAGTTTAGCTGATGATTGACGACCGTAGACGTTGAACCCAGGATAGAGCGGCTGCGTGAATGTGGTCAGGACTGTGTGGATGAGGCTCACTGTGTCAGAGACGCTGTAGAAGGACAGAGTTCCTGCTCCGTGATCCACAAACACTCCTATCCTACAGCAGCTGGAGGGAACAGGGAGTTTAGTCTGTTTGTTATTGTGCCAGAATGAGAAACTGGAGGGAGAGCAGGACAAGCTCCAGGACTGATCATTGAATCCAAAGAAGCACTCATAACCCGAGCCCTTCCTGCTGATGCTCTTATAGGACACTGATATACCCACACCATAAACAGATCCACTCCACTCCAGCTCCCAGTAACAGCGTCCACACACACTCTCTCTACACAGCAGCTGAGGGTAATAATCAAATCTGTCGGGATGATCAGGATACAGCTGGGGTGTGCCACTGCAGGTCACCACTCGGTTCCCCTCAGACAGACTGAGGCGTTTGTGGGCCGTGTTTGGATCCAGAGTGAGCTGGTGGGAATCTGATGGAGAGAATAAAGTTACCTTTTATTTTAAAGCGCCCCTATTATGGATGTTTGTAAATGATCTTTCATGCAGTGTAACACAGCTCTAGGTGAATGTAAACAAGTTTTAAATCTGAAAGATATAAAGTTATTATCTCTCAAAATAAAGAGTCGACTCTGAATCATTGAAACGAGTCGTTTTTAAAAGGAATCCCAAGCCGTTTCGTGTTGACACATGAGACATTAGCATATTGCCCGCCCACTTGTTTGAGTGTTCGCATTGGTCTGAATGAAGATGCAAATTCATTCCCGCCACTAGGTGCCGCTTTTGTAGCGGTAAAAACAGTGGTTTCCACAGTAACGCAGATTAGCATCACCAAAGGAGGGGTTTGGAAAAATGAATCATTAAAAAATCGTTTGGGAGTCGTTGAGCAAATATGGTAAAAATAAATGCATATTTTTAGACCTTACATGCACGTCAACCTACTGTTGGGGACTCCCAAAACCAAAATATGAACCCATAATAGGGGCACTTTAAAAGATTGGTATGATCTATTCTCTTGATCTGGAAAGTTTCGGGTCCAGATTCCCCCTCTCTCATATCTATCTCAACTTTCTTTAATATTTATCTTTTTGTGTAGCTGAATTATAAAAGCTTGTTGCTCAGACTGAAAAAAAGTGCTTCTTTGAAAATGGATTCATTTCGTTTATAATGCTTTTTTTTTATATTTTTTTTTTCCCCATCGAGCACAGAAGCCTGTAGATATATGGACATTATTAGTATCACATCATGTATTTGTATTTTGGGTTGTAGGATCTGTTTTGGGTTGTAGTGGTTTTAAGAATGTAACTTAAAAATAAACAATAAATAAACACTAACATTATTAGTATCACATCATGTATTTGTATTTTGGGTTGTAGTGGTTTTAAGAATGTAACTTGAAATGAAACGAGTATTACTTATTAAATTAGTTTTAAATATTATTAATACAGTAACCCTAGAGAAATAATTAGCAATTCAAAGTAAACTGCAGTAATTTGGAATAACTTTGTTTATTAATGAACGGTGAACACTGATAATGTTTTCTAAGCACTTTTAATTAAACTTTCTAGATGTGTCATTGTGTTTGTTAGTGACTTACATTGCAGGAGATCCTCTCTGGTTCTGGGAACAATGTAACTGTGAGTGACTGTGAAAATAACAGATATAAACACTCAGAGAGAATATCACACCTGTAGTCATTGCTTAAGATTTTCTATATGATATTAGATGATGTTTGGCCCACGACAGCAGCTGAATCTGTAATATTTTACCAGATAGATTTTTCATCTCCTCTTTGCAGAAATCCTCCAGTTTGAGTCTCAGCTGACCGACAGATTCTCTCACGTCATCAAAAGAAGAGAGGACACCGACAGAGATGTTTTCTGTAGATTCAGGAGGAGCCGAGAGACACTGAAGACTCTGCAGGAATAAAAAAATCTAAGATGAACACAACTAAACGCAAAGATACTGTACACTACATACACTAATAGACATTTAATAACAGCTTCCACGCTCACTTTTGAAGTTCGAGCAAATATGAGCTGACGAATAAAATAATAGTATGATACCCATCAACCGATTTTTCACTAATGAAACGTTTAGCTACCCCCAAAATAAAATAAATAATGAAATGTGAATAAAGATTTACTCTCTCATGAGGCATCATCAAAGAGGAGACGTTTTTAAACATGATTAAACCCAGGATTTTAGTGATTAAACATCTGGCAAATTAAAATGCACAAAACAGATAAGTCTCTATTATTAGATTAGGTGACCTCATTACTGCAGTGTACCTGAGTGAAACCAGGTTTCATGGGAACGACCACATTTCTGTCAGCAGAATGATGCTTACGGTCTCCTCAATCAAACTGTGTGGCTCATATAATCACTGATAACTAAAGACTTTAACAGCAGATCTTGCTAAAATCCAGTTGTTTTTCTAGATCTCTGTCACCTGCAGGAAATGGATGTGATCTTCTGTGTGTGAGAGCTGCTCCAGCTCAGTGTTTCTCTTCTTCAGATCTTCAATCTCCTGCTCCAGTCGCTCCATTTGTCCTTCAGCTCGACTCACTGCAGTCTTCTCCTTATCTCTGATCAGTCGTATCAGCTCAGAGCGGCTTCTCTCAATGGAGCGGATGAGCTCAGTGAACATCCTCTCACTGTCCTCCACTGCTGTCTGTGCAGAGCGCTGTCAGACACACATCACAATCAGCTCTTACTGCCTCCTCACAGCGGCTTCAGTGGGACTGAAAGAGGAGTCAAACTGAGTCTCACACTTCTCTTCTTCTCCAGACTCACCTTATGAGACTCCACAGCCTCTCTCAGCTGCTGGAGATCGGTCTGTCTCTGCTGGATTCTCTGCTGGAGATTTCTCTGTGTCTCCTTCAGGTGTTTCTGGAGGAAAGAAAAAATAACAAAACAACCAATATTAGATAGAGGAGTTTGAATCAGTTCAAATTGATTAGGAATAGTACATTTTAATGGAGTCTTATGGGCTTCAGTTTGTTTACATTTGAATTTTGAAAGTTGGAGTTTGAATAGTCTTGGCTCATTTGAACATTCCGTCAGTTTAAGTCTATGGGATTTTTATGGATTTTAACCTTCATTTTTATGAAAACCATAAGTCGGATCAGTCTGAACAAATCTAGCACACCAAGTCAGATCAGTCTGAAGAGCTGGGAAAAGCCCGTTCACACCAAGAACAATAACTATAAAGATAACGATATTAGCGTCTGTTTATTCTGGTGCACGCGCGTCTGCCGCTTTAAATTCTCGTTAGGGCTGTAAAGGCCACATTCATCACCAAGAAAAAGTTTTGTTTTACACAATAATACTATAAACTGATAACGATATTAAATACGTCATGTTTATATTTTTAAGTTTATTTTATGGTAAATATATAACATGTAAATATTTTCGTATATAATTTATGTGTGTGTATTTATATATACATAATAATACTTTACATATATTATTCAAAAACATTTTGGATGTGATTACAGCACAGCCCTTATAAAGCGATTCTGATTGGTGCATCCAATTCTCGTGATTGTTACAGCAGGTTGCATTCTGATTGGCTGTCAATATTTTTATCATCCACGAGCTGGAAAAAATAATTATGAAAGTGATTCCAACGATATCGTTTCTCTATTCCTTTATCGTTACAGTTGTGGTGCGGACTCTGCTATTCTTTAATACTGAGAACGATTTTTACAACTGTATCTTTATCGTTATCTTTATAGTTATTGTCCTTGGTGTGAACAGGCCATAAGAAGAAGAATAAAAAGCTTAAGTAGCAGATCAGTAGGTTGTCTTTCTGAAGCCAGCCTAATTATTACTGTCATCATCATTATTATACAATGATGAATTTATGTAAAGGAGAAATGGACATTCAAACTGAAAGCAATTTGCAGCAAAAAAGAAACACGTTTAGTTAGAGTTGGGAACTTGAGCGGTGTGACAAAGGTGAGCAAAGTTCATCTTGTGCTGTCATGTAGTGACTCCCAATGGAAGAGCAGATCACATGACGCACTCGTGATACAGCTGGACACTGCTGGACACTTGAAGAGTCAGCATTAAAACATCAATGTGTTTCAGTTCATACCTCTTTCTCTGTCCTCTCTGCTGCAGTCGATACAGTCTCATGGTTTTTATGTTCATCCATTGCACACATCATGCAAACACATCGCTGGTCAGTACGACAGAACACCTCCAGAAGCTTCTCGTGTTTCTGGCAGATCATCTGCTGCAGTCGTCCAGTGGCATCAATCACTTTGTGTCTCTTTCCGGAGCGAAACTCCTGGTGACTCTCAAAGTGAGTTTGACAGTAAGACTCCAGACACACCAGACAGGACTTGACAGCTTTGTGTTTTCTTCCAGTGCAGATGTCACACTCCACGTCTCCGGGTCCAGCGGGAACAGCAGCCTTTAGTTCGGTCTTCTTCAGTTTCTCCACCACTTCGGCCAGCATGGTGTTTTTACTTATACTAGGTCTTGGGCTGAAGGTCTGTCTGCACTGAGGGCAGCTGTAGACTCTCTTCTGATCCTCTTGATCCCAGCAGTCTGTAATGCAGCTCATACAGTAACTGTGTCCACAGGCAATGGCCACAGGGTCCTTCAGGAGATCCAGACACACCGGACAGATGAACTGATCCTCTGACACAGTGGCTTCAGCCATTTCACTGCATCTGCACCCATACATACACCAGCCGATCAGTGTCAGTTTCTTCTCACGGAGTTTCCTGGTTGTGTGTTTGAGAGAAGTGTGCAAAGCAGGCGTGTCTGTAAACAACTCACATACTGAAAGGTCCACTAGAGGTGTCAGTCTCATACAGAACCTGTTAAAGCGTACAATACCTTCGTCTTCGAGGATGATAACGGTGATGGAATCAAGCTTGATGATGTACTGCTCACTGTTTACCTAAAAAAGAAGGAAACTAATAAGATGTGTTCCTGCATGCTGCATTAAACACTGTTTGATGTTAGACTCAAAGCAAATACGTGCTACTTACAGATCGTTTAGTGATACAAAGGTCGGACAACGTTTGTTGAGAAACACAGAGCTTACAGTCCAGTGGCCAGATTCACGTCTAAACGGGTGGTAAGAGCGTGCACGTGATCGGTGCAAAGCCCTTCGAAGGAAAGCAAGGCGCAGAGCAGGATAGCTGCGAGCGCTGTGGTACCGAGCATCGGTCTGAACAGTGTCAGCATATGGAAAACACTGTGCAAAGTGTAATGGTAAAAATTATTTTGGCAAAAAATGGTTTTCTAAAGGAAAAGTTAATCAAAACGAACATTTGTCGGCATGTTAACCTGCAGGCGCGCGCTCGCAGAGACGAACGAGAGTGCGCAGTCATCAGTTAAAGTAGGGGAGAGGTCTTCATACACCCCCAGTTCCGCCAATCAGGGGTAAGATAGGAGTCACGTGATAATTTCAGTGCGTACCCACCAGAGTTGCCAAATCTGCATATTATACAAACTTTGGCCTTCTTCTTTATAAAGTTGCGCGAACAAATCGATACGCCTGTTGCGGTTTTGGGGCTCATTTGAAGGAAAACCTGACAAGCAACTTAGTTTCTTTTCATTTATGTTCATTGTATTCTACTGGACACTCTGTCTGCTCACATTTAATAAGGGATTGAAAAAAAAATCGTTTAAAAAGAAGTTCATAAAATATTACGCCCCCTCCTCACGCGCCTTCTTTCTGAACGTGATTTTTGTTTAATGAGGGATTGAAAAAAAAATCGTTTAAAAAGAAGGCAGATGACGCTGTGATGATAGTTGTAGACGTAGAGGAGTAGGATGACTTTTTTTAGCCTTTTTTTTTTTTTTACGATGTTTTTGTAATGTATTAATTATCACGGGCTGTAATTAAAAAAAAAAACAACAACAAAAAACACCAACAAGTAGACCTATACTAAGAGTATATTTGGTTCGAATAGCAATATTTTAGTACTCTATAAGTATGTGTAATTAAACATAAAAATGGTCCAATACCTGGTCACTCAGATTAATCCTGCAGTGATTTGTTAAAATCTGTTGTCCTGTAAATAGTTCTGTAAATAGTTTCTGTATGTTCTTGAATTTTGTTACCTCAATTTTGTTTTCTGAATGTTATTAAATAATTATACACTTAATTTTCTTTACAAATGTTCCTTTTACTTTGAAAAGTATGGACAATAAAAAAGAAATACAATGAATGAGAAGTATTTCTTTCAAACAATTTATTTCAAACAACTGAAGCTAACAATGGAAACAATTTAATCCCTCCCACCCCAAAAAAAAAAAAAAAAAATTTATTTGGGGACCCAACGCTCCAGAATGGAGAAGAGCCTGTCCATCCTCTCCCTGCTCTCCTGTGCCCTCCTCTCTTCAGCCTCTCTCTGCTGCCTCATGTCCTCCCTGATGAGGTCTAACAGCTCCTGGTCACTGTCCCTTCTCCTCTTCTTCACTGCTGGGTGCCTATCTCCTTCCCTCTCTTCTTCCTCTCTCTCCTCTTGGTCACTCACTGCTGCACTTGGCCCTGGAGTGTCCATAGGGATGGAGGCAATAAGGACAGGGGGGCAAATTGAAGGCCTTTGTCCTAAAACCTCATCCATTTGGACAAACCAGGGCAAAGTAGCAGCAGTGGGCTTCCCACTCACTCCCTCTACTGACCCTGGATACTTGTATTCCTAAAGACAAGTCAAAATCTAAACTGTTCACAAAACATGTAAGCTTAAACCTAGGATTTTTTTTAACTGTTACTAACAAAAATATTATTTTCTATATATGGACATACTTTATATTTCTTTTTTAAATTGTCCCACTTTTTCTTTGCTTGGGCTGGTGTCACTTTACCAGACAGGCCCATCTTCTCCAAAACTATCCTAATGTAGGAGAAAAAGAGAAAATATTGGAATTGTGTTAATCACAGATATCAAAACGACAATTGTGGAACAATACTGTACAGAATTATACTACAAAAGGACAAAAACAAGAGAAGTAAGAAAATGTTTTCAGCTGTTTAATGAATGCAGGAAATGTTATCTGTACTGCACAAAACAAAAAAGAAACAAAACTGCCTTGATATTACAATGGGATTTCTAAATAGATTTATTCCTGTACCTCCATCCCACAGTGGCAGAGTTCTCTGCTCTGGTGAAGAGCTCATCGTTCTCTCCCCGGAGCTTTATAAACATTTCTGTCTGCTCTTTCGTCCCTAGAAGCGTTAAAAACAGCTTCAATCACTAACAAATTAGCTGTGTGTAAGGGGATATTCACACAGGCAGTAAGGAAGAAGCTAGTTTATGAAAGTAATGGGTTTTTTTTTACATATAAACGTACAAATTAAAAAAAAATGCTAGACTAGACAACTAGACAACCACTGAAAAAATATATTTTTTTGAAAAGCCATTTTTTTAAAAACTTACATCGAAAAGCATACTCCTCTCCCACTCATAGACAGTAAAAGAAATGGACACAGCGACCCCATTTGAACTCAATTGAGACAAGTGAAGCCCATTTTTAGCGATTTTTTGCACTTCCGTTTCTGACACGCAGACTCAAACTAAGCTTGATGACGTCAGCAACCTGTCTGACAGATGTAAACCTTCTAGTAGCTGTGCGTGCAAACTGCCATCGTTAATCTTGCAGAGACGGCGAGCTTGAGCGGGGAGTTCTTTGGCGTGAGTGAGCAGGAGTAAGTATTCTGATTAATTATTTTGTATAGTATTTTAAAATGAAACGCCAGTATGCCATATCTCTTGACGTCTCCCCGATTGCCTGCGAGCTTCTCCTCCTGTCTGTACGGTAATTTCTCTACTGTGCAACAGAGAGTCGAGTGGTTATGACGCAATCGTTAGCCTATTTTTACAAAAACTGTTTCTACGGGGCCATAATGTAACATAGAAGGTAATGGAGCCCTTTATACATTGTCGTGTATCTTTAGAAATAAATAATGGACAAATGGAGTCTTTAAACGCCTCAGATGTAAAGTTATTCGCTGTCAAAGTGACGCCAAAATGAATGGGAGTCAATGGGATGCTAACACAAGTGAAGTTCTGCTACAAGATGGCAGCACACGGCCGACTTCAACTTCCGGTCGACTTCCTTCCCACCTGCTCCCACTCCGCTACCACTCGCTTCGTCCGCCATTACGCTCTGCCGAAAATAATTATGGGATAGGTAGGACAGGAAAGGATCCACCACACCCATCCTTCCAATTCGGGGAAAAGGAGGACGTATTTGTGGGCCGCATTTGAAGGATCCTACGAATTTGGACAGCCTTCGTCGCGGCGCTGTGACGTAACGAGACCAGTTTTGTGATTTTTGGCAAAACCATTAATAAAACATAAGAAAAAATACATAACAGCTCCCCTTTGAAGCTCTTGTGTTTTTCTCATAGACTGTGAAAAAAAAAAAAAAAAAAAAAAAAAATGGATGACTTGTCTCCTATTCAACCTCAACGCATCTCAGTATGGCCGCTGCCATCTTAAGTAAATTATGTCATTTGGAGCTAGAGTCTGCGCAGTAGTGTCTCGGGGTGGAGCCGCGGTATCAAACTCCCGCAGACCAGAGCCCGTCTACGGAGAGCCTTCCCACTCCCTATTAAGTCCTATTGTACCGAATTTTGGTTGCAGTTCCACCAGAGTTCCACTGGGGGCGATCGCCATGAGTGCAAAATGAATGGGAGTCTATGGGGCTAGAAGGCTAAATTCGTCCCTTTCACCCGATTGCCGTTGAGAAATCTCAGATCTGATTGTAGGTTTTGCAAGTTCAACATGTGTTATAGGTCGAAAGTTGAATGAACGAGTACTTATGTCCTTTCGATTTCTTACAGGTTGAGTTGTTGTTGCCCATAACACGCTAGCATTCTGCTAATGAACATATAACGTATGACGTCATTGACATTTTAAAAAACTTTTTAAACCAAATAAGTGAAAAATCTAACACCCAGCAATGTGTAATTTCTTTGCATCTTCTTTCGAATACAACATTCAAATTACTAGACAAAAAATTATATACTGAGAAAAGTGGATTTTGAGGGGTATACCACCATTGACCTGCATTCATTCTGCACTCGTCCTGTGAGCGCCCTCATATGGAATCAGGTGTAACTGCAACCAGTTCAGAAGCCGGAAGTGTAGTGAGAGTGAAACTTCTCGCCATATTAGACATTCTCTGCACAGACCCAATCAACCATAACGACACGCCCATTTGTATAGCATAAAATTACTAGATAAAATCACACTTATCACAAAAACGAACATTTGAACAAATATCAGCGTGATAACGGTTTCTCTCCTTTTCCCTCTATCCAATCCTATTCTGCTCACTGGTGACAGGAGTTGAGTTTTGTTCCATGCTTTGTTACAGTTTGCTGATTTTTGTAAAATAATTTATATTTTTGCTTTTCAGATAAAATGATAGTTTCAGTTTAATATCTTGCAGGCTCATTTATTGGTAATAAATAATTGGTAATAAATAATATTGATGATAATAAATTATAAAAAAATATTGGGCTTGTTTTTGAAGCTGCGGTTGGCGGTTATAAACAAGATGGTGGTGCGTCCTCTCTTTCCCTTCACAACGGTGTTTTTCGTGTTTTTTGACTTGTGAGTCGGTGTTTTTGTACGTCTTCATCGCATCTTCCTGTCTTTAAGCGTGCATACAGTCATGGGTTTCTGCTGGATGTCGGCAGAACCATATTTTTAGAGTTAAACTCCACGCAGCTGCGGGATCTCGGTCTGCTCCGGAGGCCTACATCATCACCGACCCCCACTGCTGCATCTCGCCCACAGTGGAGGTGCCACTACATTCAACTCAAAGGACTGTAAGAGACTGTTGTGTTTTTGTGTTCACGGAAACATGGCTCAGCAACAGCGTTCCAGACGGCGCTATTCAGCTCGACCAGCTGACGTGCTATCGAGCAGACAGAGCTCTCGTCGTGGGAGGAAAATCACGCAGTGGCGGAGGGCTTTGTGTTTACATCAATGACGCGTGGTCCTGCGATGCTGTTGTGATCTGCAAACACTGCTCACCCCTGGTGGAGTTTATGATTATTAAGTGCTGGCTGTTCTATCTGCCGAAAGAATATTTAGCTATACTGCTTGTTGCTGTATACATTCCTCCATACAAATTGTGAGTAAAAAAAGGAATGGAATAATTTACATATCTCATAAACTTATATTTTATTCACAACAGAATATAGATAACATATCAAATGTTGAAAGTGAGACATTTTGAAATGTCATGCTAAATATTGGCTCATTTTGGATTTCATGAGAGCTACACATTCCAAAAAAGTTGTGACGGGTAGCAATAAGAGGCCGGAAAAGTTAAATGTACATATAAGGAACAGCTGGAGGACCAATTTGCAACTTATTAGGTCAATTGGCAACATGATTGGGTATAAAAAGAGCCTCTCAGAGTGGCAGGTGTCTCTCAGAAGTCAAGATGGGCAGAGGATCACCAATTCCCCCCAATGCTGCGGTGAAAAATAGTGGAGCAATATCAGAAAGGAGTTTCTCAGAAAAAATTGCAAAGAGTTTTGAAGTTATCATCATCTACAGTGCATAATATCATCCAAAGATTCAGAGAATCTGGAACAATCTCTGTGCGTAAGGGTCAAGGCCGGAAAACCATACTGGATGCCCGTGATCTTCCGGCCCTTAGACGGCACTGCATCACATACAGGAATGCTACTGTAATGGAAATCACAACATGGACTCAGGAATACTTCCAGAAAACATCGGTTGGTGAACACAGTCCACCGTGCCATTCGCTGTTACCGGATAAAACTCTATAGGTCAAAAAAGAAGCCATATCTAAACATGATCCAGAAGCGCAGGCATTTTCTCTGATGAAAGGTGTATCCAAGTTCTAGAACAACATATGCTCCCATCCAGACATTGTCTCTTTCAGGGAAGACCTTGCATTTTCCAACATGACAATGCCAGACCACATACTGCATCAATTACAACATCATGGCTGCGTAGAAGAAGGCTCCGGGTACTGAAATGGCCAGCCTGCAGTCCAGATCTTTCACCCATAGAAAATATTTGGCGCATCATAAAGAGGAAGATGCGACAAAAAGAGTCCTAAGGCAGTTGAGCAACTAGAAGCCTGTATTAGACAAGAATGGGACAACATTCCTATTCCTAAACTTGAGCAACTTGTCTCCTCAGTGCCCAGACGTTTGCAGACTGTTCTAAAACAAAGAGGGGATGCCACACAGAACTAAACATATTTTTCCCTTAAATTTTTTTGAGATGTGTTGATGCCATTAAATTTAAAATCAACTTATTTTTCCCTTAAAATGATACATTTTCTCAGTTTAAACATTTGATATGTCATCTATGTTGTATTCTGAATAAAATATTGAAATTTGAAACTTCCACATCATTGCATTCTGTTTTTATTCACAATTTGTACAGTGTCCCAACTTTTTTGGAATCGGGTTTGTAGATTAAACTACCCAACAGTATATTTAGTAGGCAACTTTAAATTTAATGACCTTGTTGAACATTAAAATGCAACATACACATCAGTGCAGCAGTAATATTAATGTAAAACCATTCTGACGAATTATACCTTTTCTTTTACTCTCAATACCTTAAGTATATTAGAGTATGCAAGATAACACTTTTACTTAAAGGATAGTTAATCCAAAAATGAAAATTCTGTAATCATTTACTCACCCTCAAGTTCTTCCAGGTTTGGAATTTTGATTTTTGGGTGAACTATCCTTTAAGTAAAAGTATTATCTTGAATACCCTTAGCTAAGGTTTTAAATATGGCTAGTAGTTTTTTCCCAATGTGGTATTATTAGTTACTAAAGTAGTTTACTAAAGTATCTTAATATTTCTTCTACTAATTACATTGTCACAGCTCTAAACAATTTCTCTTTTCCTTCTTTCCCTAAATCAGACCAGACCCCTGCTGCAGGATAAAGCTGAGTGTGGCAGAGCTGGACAGGTTTTTCATGGTTTTGGGCTGAGCAGGTAGGCCCTGACAGTGCTGCTGGATCTTCTGAGAAGTGAACAGCAAAAGTGATGGAGTGCCACAATCCAGACCCTATAGGGTCACTGAAAATACTAAAGGTTCCTGGAGGCACCTTTTGGGGTTCTTCACTTTGCCATACTGGTGGAACCCTCTGTAGAGCCTCTAGGCACCGTTCTAAAAGGGGTGGTTCTCTGAGGAACTTTTAACGGTTCTTGGAGGAACCCTTTTATTAAGAATAATCAAGAACCACCTTAGGTGCTTCAAGGCACCATTTCCTAATTTCAGTTCTTTAATATTTACACCCATATTAGAAAAAGAGCTTTGAGGCACTTAAAATACATTTTTAAGTTCCTAGAGTACTCAAAAGGATACCTGAGGCACCTTTACTGTGCTGGCCATTCACCAAGAGATTGACCTCCTGAAGACCCAGGAACACATGGAGGCAGGGCTGGGCTCAAAACTGATGTTGTTTTTCTGATGTTAAATATAAGCTATGTTGTAAATAACTGTAAAAAGTACCTTCAGTAATATATTGAACTATTTGCTTTAATGTGTAAAAAATGTATTTACAGGACAAAAAAATAAAATAAATGTATAGAAGACTGTTTTGTAAGCTGCATTAAACAAATGAACAATGTACATAATTACTTCTCTTTTATTTACACATGTGAATATGCAAAACAAAAATACAAAATGTACAGAAAGTACTCAGGTTCATTTACAAATAAATTACACTAGAAAAAAGAATAATATATACAACTTACTCATTTAATTTTAAACTTACATCACAAAAATAAACTACAGAAATTAGGTTGTTCATTGACAATGTGACATTAAAAAAAAATAAATTGAAAACTTGTAATGTACCCATTTTTTTTCCACTGTTTTCTCTTCTTGAGAGAAGGGTTAATAAATAATTTATTGTCTCTCCATTCTCTCCATGCTCTCCTGTGCTCTTCTCTCCTCTGTCTCTCTCTCTGGAGTTTGATGTCCTCCCTGAGCAGCTCCACCAGCTTCCACTTACTCTCTCACCTGTCCCAGGACACTTGCAATCCTGAGGCAGAGCAAGAAACCATGCCTGTTAACAACAACAGCACAGTGAATTTCAGCAAAAATGTGTCTATTAAAATTGGGCATTGTGGCAACCACATGTGACGACCCCGGGCTGGACTCGTCCACGGTGAAAGCCGATCCGGCAATTCACAGTGCAAAGTTGATGCATTTCCTCAGCGACCAGCACAGATCAGCTCCAGACATGACGGAGCGGATATCATCCTCTTTTGGAAGGCCAAACAAAGTAGTTTCGCTTTCACAGTGAAACACACAGCGTCTATATACGACATGGCGGCGGCGGCAACAGCAAAACTACAACAAGAATAAAAGGTACACCTCTTTTCTTTGCGTGAACATCTGGGTGGTGTTATGCAGATCTTCCCACATAGTGACGTAGAGATGTGGGGGCGTGTTAGAACGAGCCATTTCAAGGGGGCGTGGACGAGTCTCAACTTTTATAAAGTTAAGACTCATCGTCAGGGGAAGTTGTGGCCTAATGGTTAGAGAGTTTGACTCTTAACACTAAGGTTGTGGGTTCGAGTCTTGGGCCAAGGCACCGAACCCCCAACTGCTCCCTGGGTGCCGCAGCATAAATGATACCCACTGCTCCGGGTGTGTGTTCAAAGTGTGTGTGTGTGTTTACTGCTGTGTGTGTGCACTTTGGATGGGTTAAATGCAGAGCACGAATTCTGAGTATGGGTCACCACACTTGGCTGTGTGTCATGTCACTTTCACTTTAAAGAATATCTCTTTGGAATTGAGACTTTAGTCTTTGCAACTTTACAGATCTTCTTTATGCACCAAGAGCTTGTAACACTCCAAAGAGAAAGGAAAATTTGAAATCGCATCATATAACCCTTTAAAGTGCACTTTTTCTTTTTGTAATTTTCAGTGTGAACGCACTACTCACACTATTTATACTACAAAACATCATAGAATAGTGCAAAAGTATGCAATTTGGGATGCACCTAATGAATATAGAATACCCAAGACATGTCACTCGTATTGTTTTGAATGGGGAAAAATGCAACGCTCAATATAGCAGCTCTACCGAATGAAGCCCCGCCTTCTGAGCAAAATAGCCAATCACTAATCTGTAAAGTCAGCAGCTGCCGTTAGAAGTCCCGGTTACTATAGAAACAGTCAGTGTTTTGAGACGTGCGCTTAAGACTGCTTATGCGCACTGGCTGATCTAGCCTGAAAAATAAGCTTTTTTTTATGCTATTTGGGCAAAATAATAATATGAAATTTAATTAAGCTTACTAAACAGTTTTGGACAACACGATTTACATCAATTCAAATAAATAGAATCTGCACTAACATACCAAAAAGGCATTTCAAAGATGACCGCTGAGTGACATGACTTGTCTTAAAGGGACTTTGGATGTGTCCATCAGATGTACACTTAATATTCCGGGAAACGGAGGGAGCATTTGATGTAGCTTTCGAAATACGTCAGCCTTCGTCGTGCCGCGGTGACGCAATCGGCCTTGGAATGCGGTCTTCAGAGGGCACATTCTGACTTTGGGACAGCTTACGTTGTGACGCTGTGACGTCACACTTCAAATGCGCCCTCTGGAGTCCACGCACTTCAGTTTGGGACACAACTCAAATCTTAACACTTAGGAACCTATATGAATCACTCTTTTTCTTAAGTCTAGGAATAAGCGTAAAATTACGTCATTCTTAGAATTTTGACACACTTAGGACTAAAATTTTACTCAGAGTGGCTTTATACATATGGCCCTGGGTTGTTATTTCTTCTCCCTCCCTTCTCTTACCCCGCAGCGACACCTAGTGTTTCAGTAATAGGGCACTTCAGAGAAAGAAGTGCTTGTTTTCAGAAGTTGTCTTGTCTGGTTGTTCTTTTGTGTAAAAAAAAAAAAAAAAACCCTGTTGTCTGAGGCTCATCCCATATTATTAGTGCTGGAGCTCCAGGGCTCAGTGCTCAGGACATGAGCATCAGCACACTGCTCATGTATTTGTTTCATACATGTATGTATTTCCTGCAACTGCTTTCTCGGTTGGCTTGGACTGCATCTTCTTGCAGACACTTATTTTAAGTGCTGTTTAGGGAACTAGGTGACTATACAGCAAATACAGCTGCATCTCTGTAGTTGCTGAGGCAGTGAAAATATCTTGGTTAATTCCTGTTGCACCTGCATGTGTTAGCAGTTCTCTTCAAGAGATTTGAATTAAATTTGTTTAGAGTTTTAAAGATTGTGCTTAGTTCAGTTCATTTTATTTTAAGAAATAATCTTTTTTTTTTTTTTTTTTTTTTGTGGACTCAAATGAAATTCAGAGTACTAATATGCTCACATTATAAATATTAGTTTATAAACAAATTGCAGTTGGTCAATTTAAGGCAGTCGGTTTATACAAACGAAATGAAAAAAATAAATTTCGTTTTAATTTAGTGCTTTACTGTAAAGACAAATTAACTATAAGCAAATGTGCTGCCAGTATTTTACCATTAATTTACAGGTCTATTTTAACTACAGTGCAAATCTATATAAAAAATGTAAAAAATAATACTAAAAATAGTACTTTGATAAGAAGCTGCTGCCAGTTATTTACCTACAAATTTGTATTACTTTTAGTTTTATTAGGTTTAGGAAATTGGCACACAAGTTCACAATTCTACACCTCACATTACTCCTGTCTGGAATAACAGGTATGTTTAATTCAGAAACAAATATCTATTTATTTTATTTCATGGTAACACTTTATAATAACTTTCATTTATTAATCATTAATTATATAATGCTTAACAGATCATTCGTTAAAATATATTCACATAGCTAGAAATATGAGATAATGTTCTTGTTAATGTTTACTAATGAACTTACTAAACATTACCTAATGATTAACACATGATTATTTAATGTAAATTGAAATGCTCACAAATGTAAGTAAACTTTCAGTTCATATAATCTTCATTTGTGGGTCTTTACACATCTTAACAGATAATCTACTAATTATTTGTTTATGTTTTTGCAGTACCCAATCTAAAGTGGAAACTATTCATCATTTGCAAATGTTTATAAATGATTACTAATCATTTTGTATCTTTATAGGCATTGGACTTTCAGCTAATGTAACAAGGTTTGTGTAAAGGGTGGCTGGATAAGTTTATCTAAAGACATGATGGATTATCATTTTGGTGCAAACTTTTTATTTTTTATTGCCTCACACACATTAGTATACTATTCGTCAGTTTATCATTAAACAGGGTATCCCTTGAATCATAAATAAACAGGAGAAAACAAATCATTTTAAAAAGAAAAAACTTCAATTAGTCATTCATCAAAACATTATAATATAAACAGACTGAAGCATCTTTCCTTATAATAATCAAACTGACCCGTGTACACTTGACCCTTTAACCAGCCCTTAAACCTACCTATACCGCCAAATCTGGCCCTATTCTTACACGTAACACACCTCAACAGCAGCAAAAGTGTTGTGCATTAACTCATGCTTTAAATAATTTTTATAACATCTGTTAAAATCATTTGTAGATTTTCAATAAGTGCTTGATCATACGGAATTGAAAGTTTAATGATATTTGTAAGCATTTTACCTTATATGAAATAATGATTTGTTTGAACATTGTCTAATGTTTAATACTTGTATTAGCAAACATTAACAAGCACATTACCTCACGTTTCTATTCTATTTTTTGAATACATATTAATTTATTATCCATTAAGCATTATGTAATGTTTGTTAATGATTTAAAGGGGTCATATGATGCTGCTAAAAAGAACATTATTTTGTGTATTTGGTGTAATGAAATGTGTTTATGCGGTTTAAGATTCAAAAATTACATTATTTTCCACATACTGTACATTATTGTTTCTCCTCTATGCCCCGCCTTCTGAAACACAACGATTTTTACAAAGCTCATCGCTCTGAAAAGCGAGGTGTGCTCTGATTGGCCAGCTATCCAGTGCGTTATGATTGGCCGAATGACTCAAGCATGTGATGGAAATGTAACACCCCTTAACATATTGTGATGCCTTATCCGGCCAGAGCGACGAGACATAAACATAAAACCCATTATAAACATGATATAAACATGACTTCTAGTCTTGTCTTCTTTTGGAAGGCCAAACAAAGTAGTTTCACTTTCTCAACAAAACAGCATCACACACCGTGGCCTTGAGCAGAGCAGAGGCCGGAGGCCTAGAGTGAGCCGCGGCCTAAATTGAGTGGATGCGTGCAGCTTGAGAATGGCGTGGCTGGCGGATTTGACAGTGGAGCTTACGGCAACAAGATGTGACCCCCGGCTGGACTCTGCTTCATCCACGGTGAAAGCCGATTCAGCGATCCACAGTGCAAAGTTGATGTATTTCCTCAGCGACCAGCACAGATCAGCTCCAGGCATGACGAAGCAGATATCGTCCTCTTTTGGAAGGCCAAACAAAGTAGTTTCGCTTTCACAGTGAAACACACAGCGTCTATACGACATGCCGGCAGTGGCAACAACAATACTACAACAAGAATAAAAGGTACACCTTCTGTCTTTGCGTGAACATCTGGACGGCATTGTGCAAATCTTCCCACATAGTGATGTAGAGATGTGGGGGCATGTTAGAACGAGCCGTTTCAGGGGGGCGTGGACAAGTGTTAACTTTTATAAAGAATATAAAGACTTTAGTCTTTGCAACTTCACAGATCTTCTTTATGCACCAAGAGCTTGTAACACTCCAAAGAGAAAGGAAAAATTTAAATCGCATCATATGACTAATGAAAGTTTTTATAAAATGTTACCTATTTTATTTTTTTTATTTTTTTATTCATTTTTAGGATTGGTTAAGCAGAGATATCTAGTCTTTCATGGACCTAATGGATGATAATGGTTAAATCTTAAAACATGGATTTGCCTGTCATCCAAATCAATTCTTTGCTGTTATAAATCCAGATTCATGAGATATCCTTATTCAGAAGTTACTTTAGTTCATCCCTCTTGATCTCCTAATATATAATTTATTGTAGAAATTATTGTTATTATTATTATTTTTCACATGTCTTGGATTTGACCTTGTCTAGAGAAGTGTTGAGTCTTCCATGACAGTTTTATGTTGGAAATTGACTATTTGGTCCATTTTGTTATAACCATGTAAACCAGCAGAGAAACATGACAGATATGGTAATATAATACACTATAATTTAACTTTTATTTCATTTTATTTTTTAGAAAGAAAATTAATTGCAATGTATATTTAATTTAAAAGAAGCCTTTGTCAAAAATGGCAATTTCTGGTTAAAGTAAAACTTAAAAAAAAAAAAAAAAAATAACATATGTTCACTTAACTGTTATATATTTATGGGGAAATAAAAATGTACTGCATTGAGGCAATAGTTTGTGCAGTGCAGTCAATGAGCAAATTTCCATAACCACTGAACTTTTTTTTCTTAAGTAAATTTTATTCTAAAGACCCAAGACCAGATGTTGTTGCCCTGCTTATGAGACGGTTTGTGCTTTACCTAGGTAGAGAAAAGACCTGTGTGAACTAATTCTAACCTGCTCACGTAGGCTCCGACAGTATAATATGGCCACAATGTGAGAAAATCAGTATGAATAGTCAACACTCTTCATACTTCTAAATAACAGTCAATCATCTTTAAGGATTCTTGTTTAATCAGGTTTCTGGGGTGTGCAGACCCATCGAAACAGTGTGTAGTTATGTGTACATGTGTAGTTATGACCCTGTCTTGGGTTTTACTGACCACAAACTCACTTATTTCCTGCACACAGAAAAAATGAGAAGAATGAAACAGGTAAAAACAGACTTACATTATATTAGGGTGAACTCTAGGCTATAAATGTACAATCGGCTCTTCACAAAAGCACACACAGCAAAATCCCAGATGTTAAATGAACACTGCTCAGTGCTTATATGGGAATCACCAGCAGAGTGTTAAAAGAGAAGGTTGTTTCACATATATTCCATTTGCAGTGCGTATGTGATTCATGTGCATTACGAATGCATTTCAGAAGCAGCACTGAATCATTGTGCTTTCACACAGGACTCGTTTGCAGTCCGCTACTGATCCACGGCTGTTTAGGCAACAAACACAACATTTATGCATTATTTTGATTTTAAATACAAACGTTACTGAAAAAGCTTTTTCAGCTTTGTGATCCTCTTTTATCACAGTACAGTAACAATCTTTCATAGACATTAGTTTAAACTCAATAAATATAAACAATGTATTATTCATGCATTTGACTTTTAGGTTTGTATAATACATTGCTCAAGCAAGTGGCAACACATTTAAGCACAACGTATAACCAACTTTTCTTTACGATAAAAGTAGGCAATCACAAATATTTTAAATTAAAACTCACCACTGACAGAAACAGTTGACTCTCATGCCTTTTCTTTTGCATTTAAATCTTTATTACAAGCAATCCCCTGGGTCTTGAACTTTGTTTTTCTACTACCACAAGTGCATCTATTATGTTGCCTTGTTTATCTAAAAGCGCACTTTTCCTTGTTGTAAATCTAGCCAAAAAGCCACCGGTTTACTGTGAAACACAGTAGACTTTAATTATATCAATTTATTGTGAAATTAATACATCTCTGTGTCAATCCATGTTCAATTTTACTGCGAAGAATGCACTGTCACTTTAATTCAGCGCATGCAGCATAGCAAAAATAGACTCGGTGCATAAACGATCGTTCCACTGCTGCAGACGCGCTGCTCCTGGAAAGCACTGACAGACCGCAACTGCTTGCATTGTGAACGCTCTAAATCAGTTAACATGGGAGTGTAAAAACAAAACAAAACAAAACAAACAAACAAAAAAAAAACAACCTGCAATGCATACCCACTGCATATGGAGTATGTGTGAAACAGGCTTAACTCTGAAGCAGTGTTAGAGTTAATGAGATAATTAAGTGAATAAATGAGTGATGATTGACCATTAATGAAAACACCTGATGATAACGAGCAGAATCACAACAGAAAAGAGAAACACAAGAACTACAAGTGACTTCCAGCTACAACTTTAGATAAAAACAAATTGTGATAAAAGACATTAAATCTCTCAAGATCTCAGCAGAGGATGATTAAACAAACAGCATTACCAGCTTCACACATTACTAAACAGGGGTGCGTTTCCCAAAAGGATTGTTAGCTATTTATGGTGGTAAGTTCCCTTAAACTCAATTGGTAAAGATGGAAATTGTGACCATAGTTGGTTTTGGGAAACACACTCCAGACTGACTTTACTTCTGTCAGATGACTACAGAAGTTCTCATTAATAATAGTTTGAAATCACCATTGTGATGATCAGGATTTTTTTTTTTTTTTTTTTTTTTTTTTCGTTCTTGACCTTTTTGCTTTTTTTTTATGTCTGTTTGTGGTCTTTTCAACATTGTCTTTATCAAAACACATGATTTGGAAAGGAAACAATAAACAAACATGGTAAGGTGATGTTGTTTATTAAATTTATCAACATAAAATAGAATGATTCACAAAAGTGGTTACTTTTCATAAATAGATTTGAATTTGTCACTGTCTTGCTACAGATTAGACATTTTGAGAAAAGAAATGTCATTAGCACTCATTACCATCAACTCTTAATGCATGTTAATGCTCACTAAAGAAACCTGAAACATGTTTTTTATAGTTGCTTTAACTGCTGTATTGGCAATAAGTTAAAGGTGCCATAGAATGCAAAAATCACTTTTGCAGTTGTGTGGCTGCAGTGTGTGAAAACAACCAGCATATAATGGTAAAAATTCCAAAAAAAAAACAAAAAACCTTAAACCATCTCTACACACAAGCAGTTCCAGACAATGACAACATAGTCAGTGAAAGTCCCGCCCATTTGTGACACTCTCTGCCCTATTAGCATATACACAGCCCTGAGTGAGAAGCTGTGGTCCGCCGTTACGGCTTTCTTACTGTACCTTCTGGAAATACAATGTCAGCGCCAAAGAGCCATTAAAAGTGTTGTGTGTTGGGATGCACCAACGAACATAGGAGTCTCCATAGACTGCTGAGGGCACGGTGGTTAACTTTCAATTTCAAAGAAAATTTCCTGGAAAAAAAAACAAAAAACATGGAAAAGTCCTATACTTTGTGTTATCATTTTACACCGGACTTAACTGCCTCACAAACAAGGGTCAGTTCAGTGCTTGAGTTGTGCAAAGATTGCTTCTGAAAGAGGGACTGATACCAACGCTTTGTGTGCAAATGTCCAGACTTTAGACAAAGTAAGCATTAAGGCTAATGTTGCTAAAGCTACCATTGTTTCTGCCTGTTTTCACTAATGCTGCCTTCACGTGCTACCAGAATGATTGTGAATAGGAATGTGGTTGTTAAAAATTGCGTTTGGAAGCAATGTGTGAGGTCAGTAACACGGTCACCATGACACTGGTGTGCCCATGAGCATGAGCATCTCAAACCCCAGAAAAAAAAACCCCAACTGCCAGGGGTAGGCAAGTTCGGTCCTGGAGAGCCGCAGTCCTGTAGAGTTCAGCTCCAAACCTAAAAAACCCTCACCTGCCTGTAGCCTTAGTAATCCTAAAGACATTGATGAGCTTGTTCAGGTGTGTTTATTAGGGTTGAAGCTGAACTCTGCAGGACTGGGGATCTCTAGGACCAAAACTTCCCTACAAAACCTCCACACTCTTCTGAGAGGGAGGGAGCAGGGTTGCCAGGTTTTCGCAACAAAACCCTCCCGCAGACATGAAAAGCAACCCGCGGCAACAGTGTTTAAGTAGCCCTATTCTGCAGGAAAACCGTGGACTTGGCAACACTGGACGGGAGGCAGGATCACCAGCTCATTTTCATTTAAAGGGGACATACAGTACACTTAAACTGAGCATTTTGGCTCATATCCTAAAAGTGGCAATTTCAACAAGCTATAAAAAAATTATCTGTGGGGGATTTTGAGATAAAACTTTTAATACACACTCTGGAGACATCAGAGAAAAATTTAAAATATTGTATCAATGCATTCTATGGCACATTTAAATGGTTTCCCTGGCAATATTTCAGTCAAGTTGTTTTTCTGAGCTAATGGCATCTTGACCGAGAATAATTAGATAAGAAATAGCATAGACTTTTCCATGGCTAGTGTTTGCACATTTCATTTCATTCTTCAGTCTACAGATCTTTGTAGCCTATAGTGGTAAAAGACGATACCGAAAATTCTGAGTATCTGCCGATACAGATCCAATCAAACACAACACACTGAATAAATGTAGAATTTTTATACTTCTCTGTGTTGACCTGATTGTCACTCTTTTGTGTGTTAAACACAATCTACTGAATATAGACAACTTCATTTTAATAAAAAATAACAAATGAAAAAATATATAATCACAATCTATGACAGAAATACTATTATGAACTACAAACCAGATTCCAAAAAAGTTGGGACACTGTACAAATTGTGAGTAAAAAAGGAATGGAATAATTTACAAATCTCATAAGCTTATATTTTATTCACAATAGAATATAGATAACATATCAAATGTTGAAAGTGAGATATTTTGAAATGTCATGGTAAATATTGGCTCATTCTGGATTTCATGAGAGCTACACATTCCAAAAAAGTCGGGACAGGTAGCAATAAGAGGCCGGAAAAGTTAAATGTACATATAAGGAACCTCTGGAGGACCAATTTGCAACTTATTAGGTCAATTGGCAACATGATTGGGTATAAAAAGAGCCTCTTAGAGTGGCAGTGTCTCTCAGAAGAAAAGATGGGCAGAGGATCACCAATTCCCCCAATGCTGCAGCGAAAAATAGTTGCGCAATATCAGAAAGGAGTTTCTCAGAGAAAAATTGTAAAGAGTTTGAAGTTATCATCATCTACAGTGCATAATATCATCCAAAGATTCAGAGAATCTGTAACAATCTCTGTGCGTAAGGATCAAGGCCGGAAAACCATACTGGATGCCCGTGATCTTCGGGCCCTTAGACGGCACTGCATCACATACAGGAATGCTACTGTAATGGAAATCACAACATGCGCTCAGGAGTACTTCCAGAAAACATTGTCGTTGAACACAATCCACCGTGCCATTCGCCGTTGCAGACTAAAATGCTATAGGTCAAAAAAGAAGCCATATCTAAACATGATCCAGAAGCGCAGGCATTTTCTCTGGCCCAAGTCTCATTTAAAATGGACTGTGGCAAAGTGGAAAACTGTTCTGTGGTCAAAGAATCAAAATTTGAAGTTCTTCTTGGAAAACTGGGATGCCATGTCATCCAGACTAAAGAGGACAAGGACAACCCAAGTTGTTATCAGTGCTCAGTTCAGAAGCTTGCATCTCTAAAGGTATTGGGTTGCATGAGTGCATGTGGCATGGGCAGCTTACACATCTGGAAAGGCACCATCAATGCTGAAAGGTATATCCAAGTTCTAGAACAACATATGCTCCCATCCAGACGTTGTCTCTTTCAGGGAAGACCTTGCATTTTCCAACATGACAATGCCAGACCACATACTGCATCAATTATAACATCACTAGTACAAAAGGAAGAGATATTGATACATAGTGTATAAATATGTGCGTTAATTTGAGCCCTTTCTTTTAACAGTTTTAAACCTCAGTTACTGTGCGCTCTTGAAGAGAGTTTCAATCTTTTTGACTGTAGTAACCGAACGCAACATAAAGTTTGATTGCTGAATGGAGGATGACAGACAGTCACAGCGGAAAGAAGAGTTTATGTGAACTTGAATTTAATGACTTAAATATTCATCTGTACATCACATTGAACTATGGCACAGCTTCAGAACACTTGAAATATAGTGCACGAAAACTTTTTGGTGCTTTATAATGTTTTTGTGCTTTTTGTGGGGCTCCACAATAACACAGAATAGTATACGCACAATATTGGATTTTGATCGGTCTCATCTGACCGATACCCGATCCGCAGAAAATGACAGTCAAGTCAAGTCACCTTTATTTAGATAGCGCTTTAAACAAAAAAAGATTGCATCAAAGCAACTGAACAACATTAATTAGGAAAACAGTGTGTCAGTAATGCAAAATGACAGTTAAAGGCAGTTCATCATTGAGTTCAGTGATGTTATCATGCATCTCAATTCAGTTTAAATAGTATCTGTACAATAATTTGCAGTCAAGTCAATGATATTGCTGTAAATGAAGTGTACACAACTAAGCAAGCCAGAAGCGACAGCGGCAAGGAACCAAAACTCCATCGGTGACAGAATGGAGAAAAAACCTTGGGAGAAACCAGGCTCAGTCGGGGGGCCAGTTCTCCTCTGACCAGACGGAACCAGCAGGTCAATTCCAGGCTTCAGCAAAGTCAGATTGTGCAGAAGAATCATCTGTTTCCTGTGATCTTGTCCCGGTGGTCATCTGAGACAAGGTCTTTACAGGGGATCTGTCTCTGGGGCTCTAGTTGTCCTGGTCTCCGCTGTCTATCAAGGCTGTAGAGGTTCTTTCTAGGTGCTGATCCAACATCTGTTCTGGATACGTACTGGATCCGGGTGACTGCAGTGACCCTCTGACTTGGATACAGACTGGATCTGGTGGTAGCGGTGACCTTGGAATAAGAGAGTGAAACAGACTAATATTAGCATAGATGCCATTCTTCTAATGATGTAGCAAGTACATCAGGTGTTATGGGAAGTGTTCCCGGTTCCAGTTTACCTAATTATTGCAGCCTAAAAATCCTTTAATGGATTTGGATATTAGAAGCATATTAGTGTGTTATGTGTAAGCCAGGTTAAAGAGATAGGTCTTTAATCTAGATTTAAACTGCAAGAGTGTGTCTGCCTCCCGAACAATGTTAGGTAGGTTATTCCAGAGTTTAGACTCTAAATAGGAAAAGGATCTGTCGCCCGCAGTTGACTTTGATATTCTAGGTATTATCAAATTACCAGAGTTTTGAGAATGCAACGGACGTGGAGGACTATAATATAACAAGAGCTCGTTCAAATACTGAGGTGCTAAACCATTCAGGGCTTTATAAGTAATAAGCAAGATTTTAAAATCTATACGATGTTTGATAGGGAGCCAGTGCAGTGTTGACAGAACCAGGCTAATATGATCATACTTCCTGGTTCTAGTAAGAACTCTAGCTGCTGGATTTTGGACTAACTGGAGTTTGTTTACTATGCGTGCAGAACAACCACCCAATAAAGCATTACAATAATCTAAGCTTGAGGTCATAAACGCATGGATTAACATTTCTGCATTTGACATTGAGAGCATAGGCCGTAATTTAGATATATTTTTGAGATGGAAAAATGCAGTTTTACAAATTCTAGAAACGTGGCTTTCTAAGGAAAGATTGCTATCAAATAGCACACCTAGCTTCCTAACTGATGACGAAGAATTGACAGACCAGCCATCAAGTCTTAGACAGCATTCTAGGTTATTACATGCAGAGCTTTTAGGTTCTATAATTAACACCTCTGTTTTTTCAGAATTTAGCAGTAAGAAATTATTCATCATCCAGTTTTTTATATCGACTATGCATTCCATTAGTTTTTCAAATTGGTATGTTTCGCCGGGCCGCGAAGAAATATAGAGCTGAGTATCATCAGCATAACAGTGAAAGCTAACACCGTGTTTCCTGATGATATTTCCCAAGGGTAACATGTAAAGCATGAAGAGTAACGGCCCTAGTACTGAGCCTTGAGGTACTCCATACTGCACTTGTGTTTGATATGATACTTCTCCATTCACTGCTATGAATTGATGGAGGTCATATAAGTACGATTTAAATGCAAAAGAATGGTGTGGTCAATAGTGTCGAATGCAGCACTAAGATCCAATAGCACTAATAGAGAGATACAACCACGATCAGATGATAAGAGCAGATCATTTGTAACTCTAAGGAGAGTGGTCTCAGTACTATGATACGGTCTAAATCCTGACTGGAAATTCTCACAGATACCTCACAGATATATTTTTCTCTAAGAAGGAATATAATTGTAAGGGTACTACCTTTTCTAGTATCTTGGACAGAAAAGGGATATTCGAGATCGGTCTATAAATAACTAGTTCTTTGGGGTCAAGTTGTTTTTTTTTTTTTTGATAAAAGGCTTAATAACAGCCGGTTTGAAGGTTTTGGGGACATACCCTAATAACAATGAAGAGTTAATAATAGTCAGAAGAGGATCTATGACTTCTGGAAGCACCTATTTTAGGAGCTTAGATGGAATAGGGTCTAACATACATGTTGCTGGTTTAGATGATTTTACAAATTTATACAATTCTTCCTGTCCTATTAGAGAATGAGTGGAACTGTTCCTCAGGGAATCTATAGTGCACTGTCTGATGCGATACTGTAGCTGACGGCTGCATGGTTACAATTTTATCTCTTATAGTATCGATTTTAGAAGTAAAGTAGTTCATAAAGTCATTACTGCTGTGATGTTGGGAAATGTCAACACTTGTTGATGCTTTATTTTTCGATAATTTAGCCACTGTATTGAATAAATACCTGGGATTATGTTTGTTTTCTTCTAAAAGAGACGAAAAGTAATCAGATCTAGCAGTTTTTAATGCTTTTCTGTAGGATAGGTTACTTTCCCTCCAAGCAATACGAAATACCTCTAATTTTATTTTCCTCCAGCTGCGCTCCATTTTCCGGGCTCCTCTTTATAGGGTGCGAGTGTGCTCATTATACCATGGTGCCAGACTGTTTTCTTTAACCTTCCTTAAGCGTAAAGGAACAACTGTATTTAAAATGCTAGAAAAGAGAGAATCCATAGTTTCTGTTACATCATCAAGTTGTTCTGACAGTATCGGAGACGATACTGATCCTGAGTATCGGATCGATGCATCCCTAGTTTTGATAGAGTTTCTAACAGATAATATCATGATATTTATTTATTTATTTATTTTTGCATTTGCTTTACCGAATGTGGTATCCTGTTAGCAATGACCTGTTCATGGGCTTTTTTGATTACAGTCAGTTTAAGTGTCAGTGATCAGTGTTGCCAGATATTGCTATGAAATAAAAAAACATAAAATAAATAAAATTAACCAAAATATTTTCAAATCTTCTGCAAATAAGATAAGATGAGGTAAATATATCGCTAAACCTAAACTACAACTTCCCACTTTGTTAACTTTCTAAAGTGTCAAATTAAGTGGAAAAGTCCAAAGTCCAAAGATGCTTATAATAGCTAGATCTGACAACACAGTGGAGACTGCGCCCGCGGCCGCGCCCTCACTCACAACTCTCTCAAGCCTCATTCACTCCGCCAGTGTCTGTCTAAATATGCAAACAGTCATATGAGGAGTTCTAAAAAGCAAGTTCGTCATTCAGAGAACACATTTTATTTCTTAACATGAAAAATTTACAGATGTCCGGACCTCTGTGACCTCATAGCTGGCTACGGGCCTGCCCTGTATTCTTCATTTGTAGCTTGATGGGTGGAGATGGAGGTGTCTTCTGCTTGTTTTAGTGTATTAGGGCTGATCTTGTTCAGCTGAGCTTTTCCTTTAATTTGGAGGAAGTCCATTTCAAATTGTTTGAGATTGCCCTGAATCATTACAGTCTCATTTTAGTACAGAGAATGTGATGTCACGCTGCATTGCATGCTGGGGCATTGCCGCCATTTTGGTAGGATTGACCTTTGCAACAAATGCTGAAATTTGGATACCTGTTCATCTTTTGTTTTGTTTTTGTGTTGAAGTTAAATATTTACATTCTTCATTGTATCGTTTTCAGGGAAGAGAAGCCATTTTATCACTTTGCATGATAATTAGATTTTTATTTATTTATTTATTTCACTTGTTTTGTGGAATTTCGTTTACGGATTTGATTACCACCTGCTGGACACTTACTCATTGCTCATTTTCTTGCTGCTGCTCAAGGAAGTCTCTCTTTCTTTCTCTTTCTCTCTCTCTCGCTCTCTCTCTCTCAATCCATTTTTTTTCACCATTTCTGAATGTCTCTCTTTCTTTATTATGTTTATAGTATAGTATTTGAAACTTTGTATGGTTAGCACTTCTCCTGTATTTAATTCCTTAAAATGATTTGCTTGGATTCCTTATTAATATACTGTGGATAAAAGTGTCTGCTAAATGTATATGTAAATGCAAGATGTTTTGGTAATCTTAGGTAAAAGGGTTAAATACTGCTTCAGATTGTCATCTCATTGTGGAATATAACTGTAGAATGCAATTCTTTAAAGAAGAATTTGTTGAGTTAACATTTTCATGAAGACCACAGAAATAGGCTGGGTAAAAAAAAAAAGGATGTTGCATGTTGTTATCTTTGCATTTTTTTTTTTTTTAAGTTTAAAAGGGGGAGTGAATGAGTGTGTTCTGCTGTTTTGAAAGAAACTGAATTATACATCTATGTATAAACAACGCAAGGATCACAATGCCAAGACCTCTTCTCACTTTGATATTGGGTAAATTCACTTTTCAATATTTGCACTTCCTATTTTTAACGTCAGAAGGAGTTTAAAGATTAATATTTCACAATGAAACATTATTTTAATCCCTCACGTCATTTTAGCAGATTAGGAACTGTAGTTGCTGGTTTTGCCATCTAACTATTCCTCTGAATAAAGTAGCCTGTTAATCTGTCATCTCTCAGGTATTCAGTGAGCTAGCAGGTTATGTTTTTTGGTAAACATAAAACTTTAAACTGAGACACATTAATTACTGAGACATTTGAGCAAACATGGTTGATTTTGAAAAGACTTTCACCAACAATTTAACTGTTCTATTAGCTGCTTTATGAAAACTGCCTGATCAGTAAGCTAACATGATATAAACGGTAAGCTTACATTATACATATATAACATTATATGTATATATATACATTATATATATATATATATATATATATATATATATATATATATATATATATATACATATAATATTTTATTTATTTGTTTATTTATTTATTTTTACTTCTCACGCCAGAAGAGACAGAAAAAAGATACAATCGTAATTTCTTGTCTTGGGCACAAAAGCTTCTTGGTCAGGACAGTTCAGGATAATAAAAAGTAATAAATAAACATGTACATACATACAATAATATGCAGCTGTTAATATGCTTATTCTTGAGGGCAGCTATTATTATTATTATTGTTATTATTATTATTATTATTATTATATTTTTTAATAGGATTAGTTTAATGTTTAATTATGAACAATGTTTAGGGTAAACATGGCCAAAAAAGAAGAAGAAGAAGAATTTATAAATATATTGTATTGTAATTATATAACATTAAAGAAAAAACAAAGCTGGCATGGAAGTATATATAATTTTGCTACACTAACCATAGTTTAACCATGGTATTTGTAGTAAAACTTTGGTTTTGAAGTCATCTGTTTTGTCATTACTGAGACATTGCAATCATATCTAGGCCTATCTCTCTGTCTGTAATTGCATTAAGACAGTGTGTGTGCTATTGTTTGTTTTATTTTATTATAATTGTAAGACTACAATGTTTTTAAATGTCACTGTTTTTCATCTCAACAGCCAGTGCTCTTACTTCTGTAACTGGTAAGTAACAGGCTTATTTAAAAGTCAGTTCTCATTCTAGTTACATAACATATGAACGGTGACAGTTTTGGCTAGTTTGCAAGTCTGCATGTTGTAAGATGGAGTTTTTTTTTTTTTTTTTTTTTAATTAAAAAAAAAATTGAAAATTAAAATTATAGGAACTTATAGCATTAGACTGGTAGATGGGACTTATAACTGCTCTAGTATGTATAATTACAAAATGTTATAATGGTTGTTATTTTTTTCTAAAGTGTATGTGTATATGGAGAATATATTGACAATGAGCTTGTTTCAGTATTTGGTTGTGTTGTGAGTATTTGCAGTACATGCGTTGTCAAACTGATGAAGATGGTTTCTTAATTTTCCAGTTGCATGTGTTTTCTTAAGTTGCAGCACATTGAGTTTTCTCTGCCACCTTAGGATAGGGATGATTCAGACCAGTGTTGCGGTTTTCCAGCACAATTGAGCTTATTTGTCTTGGGAAAAATTACTTGACTGAGATCAGAAATTATAATTTTTCATTTATTGTATGAAGATGTGTACAATCTAAAATGTTAAAAGAATTGTGTGGATGGCTGTCAGCTTATCACATCGTGAAATCATATTTCTTTTTTAGCTTACATTTTTAAACAATTCATCATCCAAAGTGCTTGAAATTAAAACCAAAGAGTAAAACATATATTTTTTAAAGTACCAGAATGAGTAAGCAATTGAAAAGGAAAAAGAAAAAGGCAGATTAATTAATTAAATATGCACATACTACATAAAAAATGTGCAGCCAGAATCATCTAAATACGATTTTAACCCTCTGGAGTCGATTAACGCGTATACGCGTTTTGGACCCTTTATTGGAATCAAGCAGCTGCCAATTTTGTTGGATGTGGGATTTTTTAAAGCTAGTTTTCATTACTTTTAGGTGGGCTTTGAGTCTGCTTTGGGCTGAAAATTCTGTGATCTGGCAACCCTGATTCAGACTGTGTAAATATGCAGTTTCGTTTCATGTTTATGTCATGAGAAACCACTGCAGCATGCACACAAGCCAAGTTTCCATCAAGTTTTTCAAAATTTGCTGTCTCAACACTGTTTCCATCCAGTTGGCCTTTTATCAATAAAATGGTGTGCAATATAACATCCCTAAAAAAAATAAATAAATAAAAATAAATAAATGCAGTCGCATACTAGGGCTGTGCAAAAAATTGAATACGATTTTCATGCGCATCTCTTCAGTAAAGACGCTCCTGTAATTAGTAGTATATCTCCAGCACGTGCGTTCAGATCAGGGTTGCCAGGTTTTCACAACAAATCCTACCCAGTTGCTTCTCAAAACTAGTCCAAAACTAGCCCAATCGCGTTTCCAGGAGGTTCCCCGACAAAAATTGCATCCCGGGGTTAAAATGTACGTTTTTTGGCATGGTTCCCTTGGTAATATTCACATTTTAGGGGCTAAATATCACGTTATTGGTATTGGGGTCGCTTCAACCCGCGAACACGAAAAAAACAACCACAGACTTGGCAACACTGGTTGGCATTTACTACACAGAGCCGTAATTCACCGACAGTCTACACAAAATCGATTTTAAAAATCGCAGGCGATTCTTTGTCGATTTTGAAAGCGATTTTGTGTAGCTTGTCGGTGGACTACGGCTCTGTGTAGTAAATGCCGCTCCACCTGAACCAGTGTTGCCAAGTCTGCGGTTGTTTTTCCATGTCCGCGGGTTGAAGCGACTCCAATACCAATAACGTGATATTTAGCCCCTAAAATGAGAATTTTACCAAGGCAACCATGCCAAAAAAACGTACGTTTTAACCCCGGGATGCAATTTTTATCTGGGAACCTCCTGGAAACGCGATTGGGCTAATTTTGGACTAGTTTTGAGAAGCAACTGGGCAGGATTTGTTGTGAAAACCTGGCAACCCTGATCTTAACGCACGTGCTGGAGATATACTACTAATTACAGGAGCGTCTTTACTGAAGAGATGCGCATGAAAATCGTATTCGATTTTTTGCACAGCCCTATCGCATACGTTTTGTTATATCGCTATCGATATTGTATGTGTGCTATTGTTTGTTTGTTTGTTGTTTTATTATAATTGTAAGACTACAATGTTTTTAAATGTCACTGTTCATCTCAACAGCCAGTGCTCTTACTTCTGTAACTGGTAAGTAACAGGCTTATTTAAAAGTCAGTTCTCATTCTAGTTACATAACATATGAACAGTGTCAGTTTTGGCTAGCTTGCAAGTCTGCATGTTGTAAGATGTCAGTTGTATCATAATGGATTTATTTATTTATTTATTTATTTATTTTTTTAGGAAATTACAGCATTAGACTGGTAGATGGTACTAATAACTGCTCTGGAAGAATTGAGATCTTTATTGATGGCGTGTGGGGGACAGTATGCGATGACGACTGGGACATTAATGACGCTTCTGTGGTGTGCAGGCAGTTGAGATGTGGGAAAGCTGTGACTGCACACGGAAGTGCTCATTTTGGTCAGGGAAGTGGTGAGATCTGGTTGGATGATGTGGGATGTACAGGACGTGAATCATCCCTCACAAAGTGCTCCCACTCTTCCATTGGAAAACATAACTGCGGTCATTCTGAAGATGCAGGTGTTGTCTGTGTACAAGGTAAAATCATATTTGATTTTCTCAGAAATAGAAAACTAAATAAGACAACAGAGACTCCTAACACTGTCACACATATACAAAACACAGCTAACCCCCCACCCCCCCCCCCCCCCCCCCCCCCCCCCCCCCCCCCCCCAAAAAAAAAAAAAAACAACTCACATTGTAAATTCATTTTTAATGGCATCTATCAGACACAAGGTTGGTAAATGGGTCTGATTCATGCTGTGGGAGACTGGAGGTTCATCATAATGACCATTGGGGAACGGTGTGTGAAGATTACTGGGACATGGAAGATGCTGCTGTGGTGTGCAGACAGTTAGAGTGTGGATCAGCCATCAGTGCACCTCATAATGCCACTTTTGGTCAAGGCAGTGGATCAATCTGGCTTGATGATGTCAAATGCTTGGGAAGTGAGGAAAGCCTCACACAGTGTTCACACCGTGAAGTAGGAACACATGACTGTAATCATGGAAAAGATGCTGGTGTTGTTTGTTCAGGTTAGCTAAATCCTTAGAAACACATTATTTTGGAGGAAATTATATTAAGCCATTAAAGATGATGTATTGATTTATTTTGCAGGTGAACTGCAGATGCCCACACTTTCCCTGACCTCCACACATTCAATTTTTTCTCATGGAGAAAATATCCAGTTCAGATGCACAACTTCTAAACCAAGATGCAATGCTAAAGCTGGATTCCAGCTCTTCATAAACGGGCAATCTATATCTTTCCAGAAACATGTATCTAGTGTGACTTTCAACATTTTTAATGTAGACATCTCACATCAGGGCAACTACAGCTGCCATTACTCATACCAAAACAACACTATCAAGTCACCTTGGAGCAACAGAGTTAACATCACTGTGGGTGAGTGCGTTCAGTCTTGTCCCGTTGCCTTCATCATATATTAAATGCATTAGTTGAATGAGAGTGATTTCGTTATGTACTGATGACTTATTTATTTATTTTTGCCATTTGTAACACAATGTAAAATTGATGGATATTAAATTGATCATGAAAAAATGCAGTTCTTGAAGCCATTTTGTACCTGAGGGCCCTATTCTTCTAATTCTGGAACCATATACACTGCCTTGCAAAAGTATTCATCATCAAATTTTATGTTTCAGCCTACTGCAATTTTTTTTCTCCACATCAGTCCATACCCTATAGTGACATAATAATAATAATAATAATAACAATAATAATAATAATAATAATAATAATAATAATAATAATAATAATAAAACAGATTTATGATAAGTTTGCAAATTAATTTAAATAAGAGAATAATGTAACAAAATGTGCCCAGTCTGAGGTCCTGAGTGCTCTGGGCCAGGTTTTCACAAAGAATATCCATATTTTGCTGTGTTTAGCTTTCCATCCCTGACCAGTACCCCACAATCCTGTTTAAGATGTCTGCAGGCAGTTCCTTTGAATTTATTAAAACCAATCACATAAAAATTAAATAAAACAGCCACAGCATTAAAACCACTGACATGTGAAGTGAATAACATTGATTATATTGTCACAATGGTACCTGTTCAAGGGGTGTGATATATTAGGCAGTAGGTGAATAGTCAGATCTTGAATTTTATGTGGATGACCTAATCCATGTAAGTTGTTTATTACTAACCGAAGAAGGTTTTAGATCTGGTGGATGACCTAATCCATGTAAGTTGTTTATTACTATTGGAAGAAGGTTGGCTGGCAGTGGTAGTGCTATGCTATAGGCAATGTTCTGCTGGGAAACCTTGGGTCCTGGAGTTCATGTGGATGCTACTTTGACACATACCATCTACCTAAAGATTTCTTTAGACCTCTTTTAGCATGATAATGCATCCTGCCACAGGAATGGATTGAGGAACATAAAGAGTTCAAGGTGTTGCCTTGAGCTCCAAATTCCCCAGATCTCAATCCGATTGAGCATCAGTGTGCTGGACCAACAAATCTAATCCATGGAGGCCCCACCTTGTGACTTGCAGGACTTAAATGATATGCTGCTAATGTTTTGGTGCCTGGGACCACATGACACTTTTGGCGCTTTGCCACAGCATGGTAACTGTATGGTACGGTTCTCTTTTGGGGGGTTTCCACTGGGTACAGTACCCAGGCGTGCAGATGGCACTAGGGATGGGGGGGACACAACCCCCCCAGATTCATAGTGACCCGATCCGTCCCCCTCACTGTCTCAATGAAAGGATCTATTGGTAAACAGAGGATTAATCAGGGTTTCCGCTATGTACATTAACTAAGTAGTGGTGACCTGGCCCGCAGCTCCTTAAACATGTACTAAGCGATTTTTGAAAAACGCTTTTGACCACATTGTCTGACCGAGTACCAAAACACACTTGTAGCCAATCAGCAGTAAGGGGGCGTATCTTGTCCTGATAGAGAGAAAAGAGTGCTCAATTTGAGTGCACAGGGGGGATATTAGCAAATTGACTATAGATAGAGAGAGATGGCAGATAAAAAATAGGAAAATATCAGAGAAACAAAACATTAAAAAGAAGGGTTACAATCAGGCAAGAGGTAGGACCTGCGTAAATATCAAATACTTGCAACACAACAAAATACAAAAACAAGCTGCAAATGCTCATAACACAAGCAAGTAAAGAAACGTGCTGCAAATACTCACAACACAAACACAGAAACGAGCTGCAAATACTCAACACAAACAAAATTACCCCAACAAAGTGAAAATTAACCATGTCAATTGTCCAAGCACTACCTCACTGGGTGAGATTGGATAGCACTGGGGAAATGTACACGCTCCGCTTGGAACCGGGATGCTGCGGAAGGCAGAAGTCTGCCAGGGAAACACGGCTCTAAGGCTATACCATGGACTATACGCATACGCGTACCGCTTAGGTCTCAATATGGAACCCAGTCTTCCAAGGTTCTCATGGATTCATCATGAAGACCTGGCGCCGGACGTTCCGCCACGTCCAGCTGTCTAGGGTGATGGAGGAACTCAACAGGGTCTACAGTATGGACACTCTGGAGCAGTTTTAGCAAGCCGACACTAACCGGGGCCTCTCGGTGCCACTACCCATTTGAGGTGAGAACACAGGTGAATACTGGCTCTACACAAAGGCTATAGAATCTAGCGAACGTGTTAGGGGTCGCCCAGCCCGCAGCTCTAAAAATATCTGTCAGTGAGGCGCCACGAGTCAGCGCCCAGTAGGATGCAACACTTCTAGTTGAGTGAGCTCACAACCTGAACGGGCAGGGCACACCCTGTGCCTGATAAGCCAGGGTTATGGTATCCACAATCCAGTGGGCCATCCTCTACTTAGAGACGGCATTCCCCTTCTGCCGGCCTCCGTAACAGACAAAGAACTGGTCTGAGGTCCTGAAGCTTTGTGTCCGGTCTACGTAGCATCTCAATGCTCGGACGGGACAGATTAAAGCCAGGGCTGGGTCTGCCTCCTCCAGGGGCAGCGCTTGCAGGTTCACCACTTGGTCTTTGAATGGTGTAGTGGGAACCTTGGGCACGTAGCCGGGACGGGGCCTCAGGATTACTTGGGAGTCAACCGGCCCAAACTCTAGGCATGAATCGTCGACCGAAAATGCATGCAGGTCCCCTACACTCTTGATGGAGGCCAGTGCAAGCAGGAGCATAGTTTCAATGAAAGAAACTTTAGCTCAACTGAATGCAAAGGCTCGAATGGGCCCTGCTGTAGTGATTTCAACACCAGAGTCAGGTCCCAAGAGGGTACCAAGGGGGCCGGGAAGGATTTAACCTCCTGGCCCCTCTAAGGAACCTGATGACGAGGTCATGCTTACCTAAAGACTTCCTATTCATGGGGTGATGGTATGCAGCAATAGTGGCAACCTGGACTTTGAGGGTGAAAGGAGACAGCCTTTGCTCCAGCTCCAGTTAGAATTTGTACTCTGCATTTAACCCATCCAAAGTGCACTCACACAGCAGTGAACACACACCCGGAGCAGTGAGTAGCCATTTATGCTGCAGCGCCCGGGGAGCAGTTGTGAGTTCGGAGCCTTGCTCAAGGGCACCTCAGTCGTGGTATTGCCGGACCGAGACTCGAACCCACAACCTTAGAGTTAGGAGTCAAACTCTTTAACCACTAGGCCATGACTATCCCCACGAATAACACTACTCGACAAACAGGTTCCACTTCAAGGCGTGAGCATGTATCGTAGACGATGCTCTTGCCGAAGTGATGGTGTTCACTATCTCCTGGGGTAGGTCACCTAGAACCTCTGTGTCCCGTCCAGGGACCAGACGTGGAGTTTCCAAAGGTCTGGACGTGGGTGCCAAACGGTGCCCCATCAAGGAATCGGCCAAGGAGGGGCTGATGCGAGGGGCACTAGTTCGGGGGAACCAGGTCCGAGTGGGCCAATATGGAGCCACTAGCAAGACCTGCTCCTCATCCTCCTGGACTTTGCACAGTGTCTGTGTGAGAAGGCTCACTGGGGGAAACGCGTATTTGCGTAAGCCCCACGGCCAGCTGTGTGCCAGTGCGTCCATGCCGAGAGTTCCCTTGGTCAGGGAGTAGAACAACTGGCAGTGAGAGGTCTCTGGAGAAGCAAACAGGTCTACCTGAGCGGCTCTGAAATGACTCCAAATCAGCTGGACCATACGGGGGTGGAGTCGCCATTCTCCCGGGAGCATTGCTCGAGACAGCTCGTCAGCTGTATGGTTGAGCAGGCCTGGAATGTGAATGGCACAAAGTGACCTCAGAAACTTCTGACTCCAAAGGAGGAGGTGGCAGGGAAGTTGTGACATGCGACGGGAGCGCAGACCACCTTGTCGGTTGACGTACGACACGGTGTCTGTGTTTTCCGTTCGTACCAGCTCGTGCTTGCCTCGTAAGCGAAAATTGAGACGGTTCAAGGCAAGGCGCACTGCTAACAACTCTAGGCAATTGATGTGCCACTGCAGCTGCAGGCCAGTCCATGCCCCTCAGCCAGTGGTGGAGGCATCAGTGTAAACCACAGGATGCCTGGAGATCTGCTCTAGGGGCACCCCTGCCCGGAGAAACGCACGATCTGACCACGGGGTGAGGGTTTGGCGACAGGCCGGTATAACTTGGACCCAGTGAGTGCCGCCCTTCCACGCCCACCTCGGGACTCGGCCTTAAAGCCAGTGCTGGAGTGGTCTCAAATGTACCAGGCCGAGCGGTGTAAGTGCCGCCGTGGCCGCCATATCGCATGGGGCGCCTGTATAGGAACTAACTTTACCCTGCGCTGACATAATTTCTGATTTTTGCGAAAAAGGCTAATCAGCACAGCCACCGAAGGATCGAACCCAACTGTTTTGAATGAGCGCACCTTTTTTTTTTTTTATCACAAATCAGTTTTTTTTGTCATTATGTAATATAGATTCATGTGGAGCAAAAAAAAGGAAATGGAAAAAAGAAAAAGAAAAAAAGAAGGGGTCTGAATACTTTCTGAAAGAACTGTAAATGTGTCCCTGTAGTGCACTTGAAGCAGCCCAGCATTTCCCACAGTGTTCCTGATGGATGGTTTGACGTGGGGTCTCAGGGACCAGTAATCACCAGAGGCCACGGTTTCACTATCATCTGTTCCACTGAATCTCATTATTCTGGAGGCTCCTTCTACTTGATTAGTGAATCAAATATTACCAGGAGTCAATCAGCTGTCAATCACTCTGCCTCCTTCTCCTTTCCTGAGGCAGATTATTCAGATGAAGGAAAATACAGTTGTGTTTATGAAGTTAGTGTGTCCTCACGCACCTTACGTTCATCTCCTTCTGAACAGCTGGTCATCACTTTGAAAGGTATTGATATACTGTACAAGAGTATAAAAATAAGCTGGACTGCTGATAATGAAAGTTTTACTCAAACAACTGTCTCTCTCAGCCTCCCTGCTTCCTGTCATTATTGCTATGGTTTCAGCTGCACTGCTTTTATTGTCTGCCCTCATAATCATGCTCCTGGTGAAAAGAAGACAAAACCAAAGCAATAAGGAAACTCATATGAAGTGCTCCTTTAGAAAAGGTAACAGAGTTGCATTTTATAAAAGACAGAAAATGTATTTTAAACTCTTTCATTCCTTGTCATCCAGTGTCACTGTCTTCTCTGTGTCTTTTAACTACGTCCTTTATTTTGTCCCTTCAACTCATTGCAATGTCACTAGGTCCAGCACATTCTTGTACAGGTGCATTCAGTGACAAGAAAATTGAAGATGATGGGGCTAATTATTAAAACCTGGAATTTAATTATTAAAAACATGGATCATGATGACTCTGAAAATGACTGTCAATGTGAACTTTACTGATACAAAAAATCTGGTAGACAAATCTGATGATGATATTTATGAAAGCTTTTGAAATGAATACTGAGTGGACTCAAAATACTACAATTATTGAGGCTCCAAACAGATGAATTGAAGCATGACATTGATATATGTCATGAATTGAAAAATCTAATTTCCATGGATCTTTTGATATATGAGAGGTCATTGTAACAGTGTAAGTTTTAGAACTCAATACTTCCACATTAGTCCAAGTCCTTCTTTTATTGAAACTAAGCCACCCAACCACCTTTTAGTATATCTATAATTATGCATTAGATATGAGTACATCAGCACAAGACTGCCTGCACAGACAAGCCTCTTCTTTATTGTTGCCTCTTTGACCCGGCACTTGCAAATAATAACAAAATGGTTTGATGTCTTTTATGCTTCACTTGTTTTAATAGGCCACTTATAAGTGATGGCTATTGTTGTATTAGAAAAAAATAAAAAATGCTGTGTCTTATGGTTTATAACATTTTGTCTGTATTGAATATTTCTTCACATTTTTGTTTGATTTAAGATAATTGGAAATTATTGAAAAATTCTAACTAAAAAGTTATAAAAACAATCCATTTTACCCACAAACCTTTTCTGCATATGTAATCTACAAAAATATTTACTATAAACTATTAAATATTAAACATTAATTAGAATATTAAATTACAAACAAATATCAAGTTATTTGTTAAAGTGCATACATTTGTTACAGTTTTCAAGTCTCTACAACATGATTTGGATAGAAATCGCTCTACTGAAGATTTGGCCCTGAGAATTGTAATAAGGGGCTTGGACCGAAATGACTTAATATTCAAATGTACAGCTACATTCATTTTATCTAAGCATTGCACCATGTGTACAACACTACACCTATATGCAAGCATCAATGTCTTGAACTTTCTCGCATCTGTATTGATTATTTTGATTATTAAACTTTAACGTTAGATCTTTCCTTTTCTTGGAACAAAATTAATGCTTAAGGTTGATTTAATATTACTCTTAATGACCCTACCCCCACCACACACTGTACAGTAGCAGCCTGGTTGAAATAAAGAATTTTGCTACTGCACTGATGTTGTAATTCACATTGACTCAAAATGAAAAGAAACAATCGGCTATCTTACAATAAGACAATACAAAATAACATTAACAATATAAAGTTACTTGTAATCATGCAAAAACATATAAAGCAAGCTTAAAGGGTTAGTTCACCCAAAAAATAAAATTCTATCATTAATTACCCACTCTCATGTCGTTCCAAACTCATAAGATCATTATTTATCTTCGGAACACAAATTAAGATATTTTTTGATGAAATCCAAGAGCTTTCTGACCCTCCATAGACAGCAAGGTAACTACCAAGTCAAGGCACAGAAACATAGTAAGTACATCATTAAAATACAAAAAATCTTCTCAATGACTCAACAAAAACAACCAAAAACCAGAGTAAAAAAAAACATGCACAAAGAAAACAAAAATAAAAATGTTTTTCAAAAATTCTTCTCCCTGAGTTACCATGTACCACCATTATCGAGAGTAACACAAAGCATTTTACCTCTGCAGTTTAAATAAACCATACACTCTAAAAAATGCTGGGTTGTTTTTTCAACCTTAATGCTGGGTTGAGACTGCTGGGTAAGGACGTTGGGTTGTTTTAACCCAATTTTGGGTTGAAAATTGGTCTTGAGCTATAACCCAGGAGCACTGGGTTGGAAACGCAGAAGTGAAAGAGAGCATGCATGTCACGTTAACATCAGATGACACCAGTGTGAGAAGCCGCCATTTTCTCAGCATCTTTAGATGGAAGTGGGTGAAAGACGGTTTATGGTAAGTGAATATTAAAAATGTAAAGTCATCATTCATTGTTTGAGTACAGTAGTTTTTTTTAGATTTCATGGAAGGTGGAAATATTCCGAAAAGAGCTTATATTGAAAAATACGCGGACGCGGATTTTGCCTCAGAAATGGTCTTGGTCTCTTTTACTGAACGGAAGAGGTGCTTTTAATATAATGTCAGTGAGTGTTTTATGTCATATTTACATAAGATTTTACAATATTTAATTTATTTGAGGTGTTAAGAGAGTTATCTTCTTTTTCACGGTTAAATTGAATGTGTTTCCTAAAGGAAACAATGTTATGTAATAAAGACTAGCATAATTATTTTGAGGCTAATGAAGTGATAATTGTTAAAGTAATGTTTTGTATGTTATATTTCAGACTTGTTGAGCTTTGTGTCTTCATTGTGCCCACGCCGAGAGTTAACCACACAAGCCTGCTTGTGTGAGGAGGCGATTTTTTTCGGAAGAGTGGGAAAGATGATTCAAGTAAACTTTATATTTCCATGTAATCAATTTTTTTTTTTTTTTTAAACATAGAGTTAAATAATGTTTGTTTTTGTAGATGTTGAAAGCCAGAGCATAGGAGAGCATCATTCTTTTGAGATTGATGTGTTATTTTTAGAAAATAAATGTTTCCATTGTCTCCTGCCTGTTTATTTCACATTTTGATGCAACAACAGTATGATTGCATGTTAATATTTTATTAAACCATTGATGTCCGTGTTTTTCATTGCAGAACTCAAACCAACTTTGGAGTCAATGACACAGAAGCCTGCTTGTGTGAGGAAGTGATTTTCTCAGCTCCTTCGGAAGAGAGGGAATGACGGTTTAAGGCAAGTAAACTTCAGAATTACACCAGGTTATCATTTTTCTTTCTTTTTTCTTTTTTTTTACTAAAAGTAAAAAAAAAAAAATGTTTGTTTTTGTAGATGTTGAAAGCCAGAGACATAGGAGAGCATCATTCTTTTGAGATTGATGTGAGTTATTTTTAGAAAATAATTGTTTCATTGTCTCCTGCTTGTTTACTTCACATTTTGATGCAACAAAAGTATGATTACATGTTAATATTTTATGTAAACAGTTGATGTCTGTGTTTTTCATTGCAGAACTCAAACCAGCTTTGGAGTTGTCTGATTTGGAGAGTCATCTTTCTTGGTCTTCCTTAAAGGGATAGTTCACACACAATTTGTATTTTATTTTTTTACTTGCCCTCATGTCATTCCAAATCTACAAGACTTTTGCGTATCTTTAGAACACAAATGAAGATTTTTTTTAATTTTCTCTCAGAATTTTTTGTTAATCCCTTGAAAGTGTAGATAATCAGTATTTTCAAGCTTCAAAAATACAGAGTTATTGTAGAAGTAATCCATACAAATATTTATATATGAATAAATGTTAAATTATATCATAGCTAACATGGGCCGTATACAGAATTCCTAAAAGAATTTGGAGATTTCCTCTCAGACCTGTTGGTTACCGCTGATAAAGCGCTAATATTCGGAGATTTTAACATTCACGTTGATAATAAAATGATGCATTAGGACTTGCGTTTATTGACTTATTAAACTGTTTTGGAGTAAAGCAAAATGTCTCCGGGCCCACTCATCGTTTTAATCATACGCTAGATTTAATTATATCGCATGGAATCGATCTTACTGACATAGATATCGTACCTCAAAGTGATGATGTTACTGACCATTTCCTTGTATCATGCATTCTGCGTATTGATGATAATAACTATATAGCTTCGCGTTATCGTCCAGGCAGAACTATTGTTCCAGCCACCAAAGACAGATTCGCAAATAATCTGCCTGATTTATCTCAACTGCTCTGTGTCATATAAATACACATGAACTAGACAAAATGACTGGCAACATGGGCACTATCTTCTCTAATACATTAGAAGCTGTTGCCCCCATCAAATTGAAAAAGGTTAGAGAAAAACGTACTGTGCCATGGTACAACAGTAATACCCACGCTCTCAAGAAAGAAACTCGTAGTCTTGAGCGCAAATGGAGAAAAACTAACTTGGAAGTTTTTAGAATGGCGTGGAAAAACAGTATGTCCAGGTATAGACAGGCTCTAAAAACTGCCAGGGCCGAGCATATCCACAAACTCATAGAAAACAACCAAAACAATCCAAGGTTTTTATTTAGCACAGTGGCTAGATTAACAAATAACCAGACACCACCGATCTAAATATTCCCTCACAGTTAAATAGTAATGACTTTATGAATTTCTTCACTGATAAAATAGATAACATCAGAAATACAATAACAAATGTAGATTCTACAGCATCTAATACTTTAGTTTCATCCATCGCACCCAAAGATAAACTGCAGTGATTTACAACTATAGGACAGGAAGAGCTAATAAATGTATCACTGCATCTAAACCAACAACATGTTTATTAGATCCTGTAACCACTAAATTACTGAAAGAGTTGTTACCTGTAGCAGAAAAACCGCTTCTCAATATTATTAACTTGTCGTTATCTTTAGGTCATGTCCCAAAACCATTCAAGCTGGCGGTTATTAAGCCTCTTATTAAGAAACCACAACTAGATCCTAGTGAACTGGCAAATTACAGACCCATTTCAAATGTCTAAAATTTTAGAAAAGTTGTGTCTGCTCAATTGTGCTCCTACCTGCAAAAAAATGATCTCTATGAAGAATTTCAGTCGGGTTTCAGGCCCCTCCATAGCACAGAAACTGCACTTGTTAAAATTACAAATGACTTGGTTCTTGCGTCAGACCAAGGCTGGATCTCATTGCTAGTTTTACTTGATCTTAGTGCTGCCGCATACTCATAGATAGATTACAAAACTATACAGGTATCCAAGGGCAGGCTTTAAGATGGTTTAGATCCTACCTGTCCGATCGCTACCACTTTGTTTATTTAAATGGGGAGTCATCTCATTTATCACCAGTAAAATATGGAGTGCCACAAGGATCTGTCCTAGGTCCTCTGCTATTTTCAATATACATGTTGCCCCTTGGTAATATCATTAGAAAATACGGGATTAGTTTCCACTGTTATGCTGATGATACTCAACTATATATCTCAACAAGACCAGGTGAAACTTCTTAATTATCTAAGCTAACAGAGTGTGTTAAAAATTTAATAGATTGGATGACCAATAATTTTCTCCTATTAAATTCAGATAAGACAGAGATATTACTAATTGGACCAAAAAACATTACACAGAATCTTGTAGATTACAATTTGCAATTAGACGGATGTACTGTTACTTCTTCTACTGTCAAAAATCTGGGTGTTATATTAGACAGTAACTTGTCTTTTGAAAATCATATCTCCCATGTTACAAAAACAGCATTCTTCCATCTTAGAAACATTGCCAAGCTACGCAACATGTTACCTGTTTCTGATGCAGAAAAGCTAGTTCATGCGTTCATGACCTCTAGACTGGACTATTGTAATGCACTGCTAGGTGGTTGTCCTGCATCCTCAATAAACAAGCTACAGGTAGTCCAAAATGAAGCGGCTAGAGTCCTTACCAGGTCAAGAAAATATGATCATATTACCCCAATTTTACAGTCTCTGCACTGGCTACCTATTAAGTTCCGTATCAGTTACAAAATATTAATACTTACTTATAAGGCCCTTAATGGTTTATCTCCTGCGTACCTAACTAGTTTTCTACCACGCTACAATCCATCACGCTCCCTAAGGTCACAAAATGCTGGACTTTTGGTAGTACCTCTTATAGCAAAGTCCACTAAAGGAGGTAGAGCTTTTTCGCATTTGGCTCCCAAACTCTGGAATAGCCTTCCTGATAATGTCCGGGGTTCAGACACACTTCCTCTATTTAAATCTAGATTAAAAAAACACACTTCTTTGGCCAAGCATTCAAATAATGCATCTCATAATTTTGGACTGCAGTTATATCTGATCAAATGTGCATTATTATTCTTTAGCTTGGGTTAAACTAGTTAATTTTACTTGGCTGGAACAGCAGCTACGCTAATTATGTCTCTATTTGTTTCTCTGTTTTGCCACGAGATTTACATCCCGTGGTAACTAGGATTTACACAAGCTCCAGTCTGGATTCAGAACACCTGAGAAGAGATGATGCCAACCCCTCAGAGGACATCAGATGATGCTAACCCAGAGACAACATACAGAACTACCACATTTTGCTATAAGTTTGATTGCATAATTGCTGTTAATAGTGTTAATCGTCTGTTTGTTTACGTCTTTTATTGATTTTTCTGAACATTTCTGCCGTATGCACATAAACTGACAGTCATCACTGATAAGCTACTACTAAATATTGTAGAAACTTAATTTTCTGTAAAGTTGCTTTGCAATGATTTGTATTGTGAAAAGCGCTATACAAATAAACTTGCATTGAACTGAATTGAATGTCTGTTCAGAGGAAATTATTGGTCTCCCAGACTTGCAATGGAGGACAAAAATTAAGAGAATATTAAATATATTTCTTTGCAGAGTTTGTATGGGTTTGGAACCATTTTTTGTTGAACTAACCCTTTAAAAAGCAGCCCTTTCAGCAATCACATTCAGCTATCCGCCAAAGACTTCATGACATCTGATTGAATTGAAGTACAGTACACACACACACACAGAGTTGTCACACATAGATTGTGTGTGTGAGAATGGTGTTATTCAACTGAAAGTATTTTCTCCTGCCTTTGCCTGTATGTCTGTGAGAGGAAGGGGCTTAAATATGGGGGTAGTTCACCCAAAAATAAAAATTATGTCATTAATAACTCACCCTCATGTCGTTCCAAACCTGTAAGACCTCAGTTCATCTTCGGAACACAGTTTAAGATATTTTAGATTTAGTCCGAGAGCTTACTGTCCCTCATTTGAAAATGTATGTATGGTATACTGTCCATGTCCAGAAAGGTAATAAAAACATCATCAAAGTAGTCCATGTGACATCAGAGGGTCAGTTAGAATTTTTTTGAAGCATCTAAAATACATTTTGGTCCAAAAATAGCAAAAACTATGACTTTATTCAGCATTGTCTTCTCTTCTCACAGAAGAGAAGACAATGCTGAATAAAGTCGTAGTTTTTGTTATTTTTGGACCAAAATGTATTTTCAATGCTTCAAAAATTCTAACTGACCCTCTGATGTCACATGGACTACTTTGAAGATGTTTTTATTACCTTTCTGGACATGGACAGTATACCGTACATACATTTTCAAATGAGGGACAGATAGCTCTCGGACTAAATCTAAAATATCTTATACTGTGTTCCAAAGATGAACGGAGGTCTTACAGGTTTGGAACGACATGAGGGTGAGTTATTAATGACATAATTTTCATTTTTGGGTGAACTAACCCTTTAAGCCCCTTCCTCTCACAGACATACAGGCAAAGGCAGGAGAAAATACTTTCAGCTGAATAACACCATTCTCACACACACAATCTATATGTGACAACTCTGTGTGTGTGTGTGTGTGTTTACTGTACTTCAATTCAATCAGATGTCATGAAGTCTTTGGCGGATAGCTGAATCTGATTGCTGATAGGCTGTGTCCCAAACAGTGGCGCCTGCACAATCCAATCACCTTTGAGAGGGAAACAACACATTTCCGAGATTTTTCTTTTTTTCCGTCGCACAAATTTTTTATCGGATAGGCGTTTCGTCCACACGGAATCCGGCGTTTTGGAAGAGTGAAACCGATGTTTTTTTTGAAACCGGGTCCCAGAGTGGATAAATCTGAAAACGCCGCCCTTGCATTTTCGTCTGGACAGCGAATCCCCATATCTCCCCAAAATAAGAATCGCCCTTACCGAACATAAAACACAAATTTTCACACACTTTTCCATAAAAATGTAAAAAAATAAATAAAAATAATTATTGATTATTCCAAAGGGCAACTAATGACACCTCGTTTGGATATTTCCATGTCTGGGAAAAAAAATCAACGTTTAACGTGTTTAAACGAGATGTCCACTATACATTTATTTTTGTTATACTGCACTCCATATGGTTTTATATTTGAAAAGAACCCAAATGTGTGTAGAAACTTGGATTAAAATCTCTCTGTCCAATAAGAAATTGCGATCTAAATGTAGGTTCAGAAGGAGCCTAATAATTCAGTCAATCATTATTAATATTACATGTGGATATAAGCAGCAGTCATTGCACTGTCCCAGTAGAAATTCTTCTGGCATCTCTCTGCCTTCCCATGTCCTCCATTTCTCTCATTCTTCCTCCACATAGTACCATTATCACATGGCACGTATAGCCAAACCTATACTCTATACTGTGATGTACATTCATAACTGTCAACTTGTGTTTCAGGCCCATTGTCCAGTCATCTTTATATTCAAAACACCGCACCAGGCAAAAAAACAAAAAAACAAAACAAAATGGAATTCGTTTATTCTGTTTATCTATAAATTTACTAGCTTTGTTAAAGGTCCCTGATTTGAATGAGAACATTTCCTTGGTAAAAAAAATAAATAAAAATAAAAATATCTCTGGCTCTGGTAACTGCATCTGCAGAAGTGTGAAGTGATGGCACTTCATTACTATATTTATGTATTATTCTAGTAAATTAAACTGAATAGATCAGATTTTATGAAGTTATGCATAATGTATGACAACATCATTTATGGTCATGTGCTTTGGGTAGTGACCAGAAAAAATGAGATTGCAGATACAAGTGGCTGGAACTAACCTCCTTCGTCTTGTGCAAAATATCTCAGTTATGTATGTAACCTTTGTTCCCAGACTAGAGAACAAGATGCTGTGTGATGCTAGGGGAATGTGTGACAATTGTGTGAAGCCCATATAGAAGCATGCCAGTTCATTCACTGATGGTGCTTCCGCTATCCACTGAGGCTCTACATCATGTAAAATTCAAAAGGACTCCATCACACCATGACCCTTTCAGATTTCAATAAAAAAAGAAAGCAGGACTGAGGAGTATGGCAAGCACAGTGTCTCATTCCCTACTTTCAGGATTATGTTTAGTTTGTCTATGTTTTAGTTTTGGTTTTTGCTTGCCTGCCTGACTATTTGAATTCCTTGTTTGTTGCATTGGTTTCAGTTTTGAGTTACACACCAGTTTGTAGTTGAGTTATGCATTATCTTGTTTCCTTCTTTAGTACTTTAGTGTTTATATACTCCTCTTTTTGTATCCTTGTTGATCCGATCTTGTCTATGAATGTTTTGGAGAGGCACACACAGGCATTTTTGGACCTTTGGATGACTGCCTGTGTGTGCTTTTCTGGACAAGCTTAAATGCTGAGATGAGAGCGGTTCCCCCTTCACCATCTACAAGATTAAAATAGTGTGCCAGCCACAGCCACCACCCCAGCAATGAACCAGCCTGAGACCACTGCAGATGTAAAACCGGAGCCCACCATGATATCAGTGCCAGTCACAAGTACTGAGACAAAGAGCATCCTGGAATCCAAGCCCAATGAAACATCTGACCAGATGCATGAGCCAGCAACAACCTCAGTGCCTGAGGAAATTCTGCTGGAGTTTGAGGGGATGACGTGAAGCCCTACCTCTTCTACTATGCTGATAATATAGCGCTGACCGACTGGGGGAGTGAGTGCATCCTGCCTGTGCCATTTCCATGCACTGAGCCTGTTAGTGAGAAATGTCTGCCTGTTCCATTTCAGCCAAAAGGGTCGTTCCTAAGATACATGCTTGTTCTTTGTTGATCAAGAGAATTGTTCCTGAGGAGTATGTCTGTCCTGTATAGTCCAAGAGAACTGTTTGTGAAACCCCAGTGTACACTGCACAGTCCTTCAGTCCTGCCTGCACTGTTTCCTCTCAGCCCTATAGCTCCTCGCACACTGGTTCCACCTTCCTGCTTGGATTTGTCTTGGACCTTGAGTTCGCCAGTCCAAACTCCACCTCGGCCTGTTGAGCAGTAGGCTCTGCCTTGGCTCCTTCCTCCCTCAACTCCACCTGGGACCATCGTCTCTACAGCACCACTGGGCTTCATTGTCCCTCTCGCTCTGCCTTGGTCATTTGTCACTGTATGGTCCTGCATTATGGTTCTTCTGCTGAGAGTTCCTCCCTAGCCCCTCCCACCATTGTCTCTGCCCTGGCTTCTCCATCCTCTGGGAGTCCCTGGTCAGTCTACCCTATGTCCTCCACGTAAGCCACCTCCTGTCCTCTTCTGTTGGACTTGTGTTTGTTATGTTTGGTTTGTGATTTAGTTTTGGATTTTGCCAGAATGTATGTCTGTTTTCCTTGTTAGTTGCCTTGGTTTGTTACTTGTTTATACAGTAGCTGAGTTGCTCTCCAGTGTATACAAAATCCTCTGTTTGTATTCTTGGTGGTTGGCTGGTTCTCATCTATGTATGCTTTGGGGTTCTGTTTGTGTGTTAAAGGTTATTTTTATTCATTTTTGTACTATTCATTTTGAGTTGGTTAATAAAGTGAAGATTGGTGCATTTAGATCCTCCCTCAACTCATCCTTTTCTGCAACCAAACATGACATCTACACTGGGAATCAAGATTTAATGCATAACCGAGATGTTTCCATTCATAGTTTCACTCAACACTGGGTAGCTGATGCTATGGGAATGGTATACTACAGCACCATACTGAGAAGTCTGCTGGTTTATCAGCCTGTAATTTTTCAACATAGACTGACAACCTGAGTTGACATCCCACTCAGACACCAGACCCAAAGGTTCCAAAACTCCTAAAATGTTTTAGCAATGCAGAAAACAGATATCAGTGAGTTACTAGTTTTATGATCATGAACATATGTTTGAACTTCTAAGCATAAAACGCTCAGTTTAGCGCTTCTGTGAAGAGTAACACTCTGTTAGTGCAACTAAGCAAATGAACAGAAAGAAAGTCCAGAAGTGCTGAAAACCTTCCTTCTCTGTTAGAGAATGATAGTTTGAACAAAGTTAAATCTAAAGCTTGCCCACACTAAAGATGTTTCTAACATTTCAAATGAAATGTTTTAGCAATGCAGAAAATAGATATCAGTGAGTTACTAGTTTTATGATCATGAACATATGTTTGAGCTTATAAGCATAAAATGCTCAGTTTGGCGCTTTTGTGAAGAGTAACACTCTTTTAGTGCAACTAAGCAAATGAACAGAAAGAAAGCACACAAGTGCTGAAAACTTCATTCTCTGTTAGAGAATGATAGTTTGTACAAAGTTAAACCTAAAGCTTGCCCACATTAAAGATGTTTCTAACATTTCAAAAAAAATTTTATAAAAACACAAAAAAAAAAACAATGAGTTACTAGTTTTCTCGATCATGACAATATGTTTGATCTTCTAAGCATAAACGCTCAGCTTAGCGCTTCTTTGAACAGAAACTTTCTGTTAGTGCAACTATGCAAATGAACAGAAAGAAAGGCCACAAGTGCAGAAAACCTTCTTTCTCTGTTAGATAATGATAGTTTGTACAAAGTTAAAACTAAAGCTTGCCCACATTAAAGATGTTTCTAACATTTCAAATGAAATGTTTTAGCAATGCAGAAAACAGATATTAGTAAGTTACTAGTTTTATGATCGTGAACATATGTTTGAGCTTCTAAGCATAAAACGCTCAGATAAGGCGCTTCTGTGAACAGTAACACTCTGTTAGTGCAACTAAGCAAATGAACAGAAAGAAAGCCCACAAGTGCTGAAAACCTTCTATCTGTCAGGATAGTCACCGGAGGCAGAGGTAAGTGAATTCAACACAAAGTTTATTTTTCTCAAGAATAGTGCAAAGCGAATAGCAGGTGATTTCAGGTGCGGATTCTGTGAAGATCACTCGGTGAGAGGTGGGGTTCAGGTGAGTACGTCCAGAGATGAAAGGTAAATGCCACACAATCCCGGGTAACTAATGCTTGTCCTTTTCCTTCGGTATAGGAGAAGATCTGTCCAGCGAGCTTGCCCGGCACACACGAGACACCAGAGATCGAAGGGGATCAGGTAACTAGGATTTCTCGGGAATCCTGGAGACAGTAGCACAATGACACGGAGGTTAGGTTTTAAAAGTACGTATACGTTACGTCATGGAGCTCTTCGGATGTGAGGCAGGCTGGGGATGGAACCATGAGGTCTGTTCCTGTTGGAGGCTTGACTGTGAACTGATCTTGAGGTGAGTGTTTTATAGTGCCTTGATGAGATCGCTGATAATGAATAGGTGAGGGTGATTAGTACTCAGGGGAACGTGAACGTTGTGGATTGGCTGGGACCCCCGGTGCTTTGCCAGGTCCCCCGACACTACCACCCCCCCCCCCCCAGGGTCCGCGCCAGCGGGCCTTGCTCTCCAACGTTGTGGGGGTCTGCCTCGGGGCCTTGGAGCGGGTCTCTCTGGATGCTGGGCATGGAACTCTGTAAGCAGATTGGGATCGAGGATATCTTGATGAGGTACCCAACACCTTTCCTCTGGTCCATAATCCTCCCAGTCCACTAGGTACTACTCTATCGCCCACCACGACTTCGTGAGTGTCCAATATCTCTCTTACAGTGTAGATGGGGCTCGGTGTCAATAGGTGGTAACGGGGGGTTGTCGTCAGGGACCGAGTCTGCAGAGGGAACAGATACAGGTAAGTGATGGGGTTTTTAACAGAGAGACATTAAAAGTGGGGTTGTATTCAGTACTGAGCAGGTAATTGGAGTCGGTAGGTGACTGCGTTGATCTGTCGTTCCACCGGGAATGGTCCGATGTATTTCGGGCTCAACTTCCGACATGGTTGTCTTAAACGGATGTCTCGTGTAGAGAGCCATACCCGTTGCCCTGGCTGGTAGGTAGAAGCTTGTTGACGGTGAATATCTGCAAAGTGTTGGTGGCGATTTACTCTGCTCGCTGAAGGTGGGTGGTGCGCCTGGTTCCAAACCCTCTCGCTGTTTCCTGAACCAGGTTTTTGCACTGCTGGGACCTCAGACGGCTCACCGGACCAGGGGAACAAGGAGGCTGAATAGCCTAGGATGCATTTGGAAGGGGGTCAGGTTGGTGGATGTCTGGTCGTAGGGAGTTTTGGGCATATTCTGCCCAAACTAGGTAAAGGTTCCAGAGGTTTTGGGGTTACGGTGGCAAAAGGTCCCCGAGGAAGTGGCTGATGTCCTGGATCTTGCGTTCTCCGTTTGCCCATTTTATGCCTGTGGGTGGTAGCCCGAAGTGAGGCTTACTGTGACGTTGAGAAGAGCGAGGAAAGACTTCCAAAACCCTCAAGATAAACTGGGGCCCTCGGTCCGAAACAATGTCTTCTCTGAATGCCAAATTACAAAATACATGATTAAACAGAAGTTCTGCTGTTTCAAAGGCTGGGGTAGCCCTTTAGGGGAATCAGTCTACATGCTTTTGAGAATCTTATCTATCTATGGCCACAAGGATGCAGTGTTTACAATCTGAAGCTGGATGTCGGTGACGAAATCCACTCCAATTTGGGATCCATGGGACGATGGGGAACTGGTAATGGGCATAAGTTACCAGTAGGCTAAGTGTCGAGATAGGTCCGTTGAACATTGGCGCAAAGGGCACAGCCTTGGATAACTCTTTGATATCCTCTTGCATTCCGAGGGGCCACCAGTATTTCTGCTGAAGAGCGCGTGAGTGTCTTGTTGACAAGTCCGGGGATGACCTGTTCCCAACAGATGCGTGAGCAGAGGAGACGTAGAGAGACCTCGTACTACGTACGTTTACTCACGTGATCTTCAGGGTACGTAGATCTTTACCAGCCCGGGTAAGGACACGTGGGTTGGAACACGGCCGGTGTCGTGATTGCTGTACGGAGCAGTTCGCCTCTAGATCCCACTGTATGGGATTGACAATAGCCAGTGTGGGATGATGGTTTCTGGCTCTTCCTCCCCTGGACTTCTGTCATGGGGTGTGGAGGCATGATAATGTATCGGCTCCTGGTGTATTCTTTGGGATCCGGGGCGTAGGATATTTTTTTGAAGTGAAACCGTGTAAAAACAGGGCCCACCGAGCCTGGTTGGCGAGGATTTCTGTCCTCTTTGCTTCCTTTAGGTACCTGGAGATTTTTTGTGGTCTGTAAGCACGAGAATTGGTTGCCTGGCTCCCTCTAACCAGTGCGCGTCCATTCTTCGCCAGAGCAAGTTTCACTGCAAGGAAGTTCTCGATTTCCCAATATCAAATTTTTCTTGGCCGGGGAATAACTTTCCTAGATGAAGAAAGCACAGGGCATGGGTTTTGGCGCGCTCCGCTCTCGTGAGTATTGGGATAGGATGGGCTCCTACACCTTTGGTGGGGAGACGTCTACTATCCACAAAATGAACTCTTTCTCGGGTGTCCGGATTCTGAAGCAAAGGGGCTCTGGTGAAGGCGGTTCTTAACCGTCCTGGAATGCGCTGTTTCAAGGCCCTGGGGTCCTTGGAGTGTCTTTGTCTTCCCTTTTGAGGGGAAGATGTTAGTGTGTGGGGGGTATAGCATGCTGTAATTGGTCCGATGAACGGCGATAAAAGTTTTCGCAGCCTAATGAATCCTCTGAAGATCCTTAGATTGATTTTGGAGTAGGACCCGGAATGGAATGGCTCTTCGGTCTTCCGTTCGTCCATCTCCTTAACCCCGTTAGAACACCGATGTGGGTAGCCCAGGAATTCACTTAGAGGGTCCTGGTGGAAGACGCATTTTCTTCATCTTGTTTACAAACCAGGGAGAATCTCTGATTCTCTGAGTCGATTGAAGCACTTTTGTAACACCGATTGATGCTGGTAAGTTCACTTTCATTGCGGGAGAAAATGAGTATGTCATCTATGTAGACTGGGGCACAAACTGTTTTCAGAAACTCTCTGAGGACCTCGTCCCATGACACTCTGGACAACTGAAGGGAGCGTTTCACTAGACCATACGGCTAAGACCACGGGTACTCATAGTGGCCCCTGCGGGGTGGATGAAGCCCGTCCTTCACTCGTCTCCCTGCCGTATTCTGATCCAAGTTGTATGCACATTCTTCAGATTCCAGTTTTTTGTGAAGAGGTGCGGGCAATCACAGGAGCTGTTCGAGGGAGGATGGTTATTGTGGATGGAAGCAGGTAATTTAAATTTAACCTTGATCTTGTTTAGGGCTCTGTAATCACTACAAGGTCGTTAAGCCTCCATCTTTTTTAGGAACGAAGAAGAAACTGGCGGCCGCCGGTGAGGTAGAAGGTTCTAAATTGTAACCCTGTATTCACATGCCTCTTCGACATACTCCACTCTCGGCATGGCATACTTGTTCCGGGATGGAACAAGGAGTAAACTCTATCCCTTGGGAATGGTTTCTCCAGTGACTAGATTTATCGCGAGTCCCAGGGTCGAATGTTGGGCGGTAACTTGGGAGGCTGCAATCGGATCGAATCGACGTCCTGCGAAAGAGGCAATAACATGAATGGACAGTTGACAGACAGGTTTTGTCTGTGGGACTCTCAATAGAAGTAGAAAACAATTCATTGACAGGGGAACAGGGGGAATCATTAGCGGATTGTGCGCGGTAACCATTGATTCGTGGCGTAGCAGCAGTTTTTTTTTGCAGCCAGGTTGCAGTTCAGAATTTTTTCCCCGTAACCCATCCTATGTGGGTTGAATGCTGAATGAGCCAAGGGCGGCGCTAGAATTACATCTGCTTTGACTCCTTTGCGAGGAACAAACGGTTAAATGGTTCAGTATGGGTATTTGTCTACAACAGAGGGTGGGTGGGTGGCGATCTTGAAAAGTCCACATACCCCTTGTTGAATCTTCTCGCCAGTCACTGCATGGATGGATACGGTTTCTCGGTTTGCGTTCCCGGAGTTTGTGTGCCCTGACGATTTGGTCCATAATGAAGTCGCCAGGCCGATCCAGAGTCCCACAATGGTGGTGGCTGCCACATTTGATATTTCCCAAAACCTCATAGTTACACATCTATGAGTGGGGGTTTGATACAGAGAGGTTAGGAAAGAACTGAACTCTACCAATAAAACCGCAGGTTGACGCGATGTGACACAAAACGGGGTACGTACACAGTGTTCTCCACTGCCGGCAGTAGAGGCATAGTCCTGAGGTCCTCTGTCGACGAGTTTGCGTTCCTTGCCCGGTGACAATCGATTTGCATTTCTATTCTGCATTCATTCAGGTTTCGGTTTCCGGGCTTTCTCAGGTAGGTTTCGGATGAGACAACAGTTGTTGGTCGTGTATTTTCCTGATACAGGCTCTGGGATCTCAAGTGACTCTTAGGGCTTGTTGCATGACATTTCTCCAACCCAGAATTATTCACATAGAGGTGAGCTGCAGTCGTAGAACGGGATTTTAATCCTCTTCGGTAGACCCCGCGGTAGAATTGCTTTCTTCTCGTTCGCAGTCCGCTCACCGCGGCCAGAAGTCCGAATTCTAGGGAGTATTCAGACCCGTTCGTTTACCTTGCGTCAGGTGTAGAATTGATCGCTGACCAAAGAGTCTCGCAAAGGCGTCCAAACCCTTCCTTAAGTGACTGAGGAAATTCTTGCAGGTCAGGTGACTGCAAGTGTCCTAAAACCCAATGCTTCGGCCCCTCTCAATCGCACCCCGAATAACTGATGAATAAGGGAAAGATTTTTTGATCTTAAGGTAGGGTTTGGTTGCGTGTTTCTCAAGTGTGGTGGCTTGTTTTAAGGAAACCGTTGCAATCCCCCCCGCCCCGCCGGGGAAGGGGCTGGTCGAAAAGCTGCTTTGAGATGTACACCAGTGTGGGAGGGGGTGTTTTGGGGGCCCGGTTTTTCAGGTTTGCGTTGAATTCTTTTGGGTTTTTTTTTGGGGCCCAAAAATTCTGTCAGGTACCACCGGGGCGAGGTAAGTGAAATTCAACACAAAAGTTTATTTTTTTCAAGAATAGTGCAAAGCGAAAACGGGGGATTTCAGGTGGGGGTTCGGGGAAGACACTTTTGGTGAGAGGTGGGGGTTTAGGTGAACCTGAGACAAAAAGGGCAATCCACACAATCCCCGGGGAACTAATGCTTGTCCTTTTCCTTGGGATGGGGGAAGATCTGTCCTGACTTGCCCGGGACACACGAACACCAGAGAAACGAAAGGGGAAACAATTCAGGATTTCCTGGGAAACCTGGAGACAAGACAATGACACAGGGTTAGGTTTTTTAAAGTTCGGGATACTTGGGCGTGGAGCTCTTGGATGGGCAGGCTGGGGGCGAACCATGAGGTCCCGTTCCTGTTGGAAGGGGCCCGGGGGGCGATCTTGGGGGAGTTTTTATAGTGCCCTTTTATTTTTATTGGGTGATAATGAACAAGTGAGGGGTTTATTGGGAAATCAGGGCCCTGAACGCGTGGATTGGCTGGGACCCCGGGGTTGGGCCCGGGCCCTGACAATTTTCTCTGTTAGAGAATTGGGTTTTTACAAAGTTTAAAAAATAAAGGGTTGCCCCCATTAAAAATGTTTTTTTAACTCTTTAAAAAATGTTTTAAACAATTCAGAAAACAGTTTCATAGTTCTAGTTTTATGATCCTGAACATTTTTTGAGCTTCAAACATAAACCGGGTCGTTTAGGCCTTCTTGAAGAATAAAACTCTGTTGTGCAACTAAACAAATAACAGAAAGAAAAATCCCCAAGTGTTTAAAACCTTCTTTTCTGTTAGGGAAAGATAGATTGTATAGAATTTAAAAATAAACCTTGCCCCCCATTAAAGTTGTTTTTAACATCTTAAATGAAATGTTTTGCCAAAAAAGAAAACAATTTTTAGTGACTTACTAGTTTTTTTGATCAGATTATGTTTTTAGCTTTTAAACATAAAAAAACCCCCAGTTTAAGGGTTTTTGTGAACATAACACTCTGTTATGTAACTAAACAAAAGAAAAGAAAGAAAGCACCAAAAAGGCCGGGAAAAACCCTTTTATCTTTGTTAGAGAATGATATTTGTAAAAAGTGGGAAAACCCAAAAACGCCACATAAAGATGTTTCCCAAAAACTTTAAAAGAAATGGTTTTTGCAAAGCAGAAAAAAGATTTTTTATGAGTTCTAGTTTTTTTGATCATGAACATTTTGTTTGAGCTTCTAAGCCTAAAAATTTAGTTTACCGGGTTCTGTGAAAGTAAAACCCCCTGTTAGTGCAACAAGCAAATGAACAGATAGAAAGCCCACAAGTGCTGAAAACCCTTTTTTCTCTTTTAAAAATGAATTTTGTACAAATTAAACTAAAAAATTGCCCCGATTAAAAATGTTTCTAAAACTTAAATGAAAAAGTTTAGAATGGGGAAAAAAGATTTCCCGTGATTACTGGTTTTATGATCATGAAAATGTGTGAGCTTTAAGCAAAAAAAAACTCAGTTTAAACGCTTCAACAGTAACACTCTTTTTTTAGTCAATGCAAAATGAACAGAAAGAAACACACAAGTGTTTTAAAACCCTTTCCCCTGTTAAAAATAAAATTTTTGGGCCCCAAAATTAAAAACTAAAGGCCCCGATTAAGATGTTTCCCAACACTCTTAAATGAAATGTTTTTTGCAATGCAGAAAACCGGATTTCGTGAGGTTTCTATTTTAAAGATCATAACAATGTTTGAGCTTCTAAGCATAAAACGCTCAGTTTAAACCCTTTTTTGAACAAATAACACTCTGTTATGCAACTAAGCAAATGAAAAGAAGAAAGCCCCAAGTGCTGAAAACCCTTTTTCTCTTTTAAGAATGATAGTTTTTAAAAGTTAAAACTAAAGCTTGGCCCCCACATTAAAGGTTTTTTCTAAAATCTTAAATGAAATGTTTTTCTAAAAAATTTGGAGTTATGTTTTTAATCAGAAATGGTTTCCTTTCGATAAACCAAAAGGCTTCTTTGTCCACCCCACAAAAAAAACGGGTTTCCCGTGTTTTTTCTTGTTGAGTGTAGTTTTTTTTTAAACTGCTTTGCCCCTTTAAAAAGGTTTTGCTAAATTTTGTGGAAAGTTTTTTTCAACATTTGAAATTAACTCTTGGCCAAAAATTCCAAACCAGGTTTTTTGAAACAGTTTTTGTGTTTTTTTTCCGGGGGGTTTTTTGGTTTTTGGGGTCCTAAACTGTTTTTTGGGGTACAACCCAGGCTGGAAAAGTTTAAGGGTTTTTGGGCTCTTTTCCAAAAAATTAAACCACAGAAAAAATTTCCAAGGGAATTTCTCCGAGCTTTAAACTGCCTTTTTCAATACCAAATTTTTTTGAGGGAATTTAAAACAGTCCGGGCTCCCCCTAAATGTCGGGCCACAAACCGTGGATTAGGGAAGGTCCTTTAACCCGAACTTTGGGAAAGGGGGGCACCTTAGGCGGAAGTGGGTGGGCTGGGGAGAGGGGCCAGGAAACCCCAACCTATCCCCCGGCATCAAAAGGCTGAAGACAAATACTCCCGGGGGATAGCCCTCAATTCAGGGCAAGGGCCTCGGAGCCTGTGGCGGGGGTACAGACCATTACGGGGGTAAAGCCCCCACAGCGGACCTTGACAACAACATCTCTCCCGTGAAAAGGGTGAAACACCTTTTCCTTTGCTTTGAGGCACAAAACAGCAAAACCCCTGCACAGAAAACTCCACCTCCTCCCGTGGAAACCCGGGAGGTGCTGACCCCGGGCAGCGTGAGGGGGGGTCCTTCAGCAGGATCCCTCCGCCCAAAACTCCCGGTCCACAACATTCCTGGGCGTGTACTGAGGACTGTGGGAACAAAAACTCACTGAGTCTTCACAGACATTTTCAACTCTTACTTAGTCAGGGTGTTGTTCCCACATGCTTCAAAACTACCACCACATTCCCCGTCCCAAAAAAGCCATCTTCCCTCCCCAAGACCTTTTTCCCTCCTGTTGCACTTACTCCCCCTCCTCATGGGGGGTTCTTGACGGCTAGTCATGCACCCATCAAGTCTGCCCCCCCCCCTCCCGGGGCCCCTTCCCTTTTCCTTCGGTCCAAACCCTTTTGGCCGATGGCGCCATCTTAACTACCCCCCACTCCCGCATACCATCAAGAAAAAAAAAATCATACGCAGAATGCTGTTTTTATAGACTTTTCACTTCAGATTGCAAACCAAACCCCCAGCTCTTCACAAACTTGGGTTGAGCTGGGGCTCAAACCCTTCCGGGTGTGCAACTGGCTTTTTGGACTTTTTGACTGGAAGACCTCAGGGGATCTGTCCCGGGAAACCCCATCCAGCACCACAACACTGGAAAACGGGGCCCCCCCCATGTGGCTGAGCCCCCTCCTCTTTTCCCCTGCTGACCCCCGATTTCACACCCCCTCCCCCTCCAACCTCTTCATTAAGTTTGCGGATTGCCCCGACTGTGGGGGGTTTATTTTGCAACAGGATGCGACAAAATACAGGGGGTGAAACCGCCTGGCCGGGGGGGCAGTGGCAAAATCCCCTCTCTGAACGTGGAAGGCGGGTTTTTTGTTGCTTCAGGAACGCACCTCCCGCATTTTTTCCTTGACCATCAAAGGGGCGACTGGGAAAGTGGCAGCAAACCCGGGGTTCCTGGGGGGTTTTTTTTTTGCCATCAAGAGAACCTCTCCCGGGCCGAAACACTGCGCACTGGCCCAAAAAACACAGCAGCGTCTCCACTTCCTTTCCCAAAAATGAGGAAGAGGCCCAAACCCCCCCCCCCCATCATGTACACCTTCTACAGAGGCACCATCGGGGCATTCCCCCTAAAACCCCATCCACTGGGGTTGTATGGCGCCTGAAGGGGTCCTGCCCGGCCCCCCAAAAACCGGGGCACCCCCCCCCAAGCCCCCCTTTTTCCAAAGGTTCTTTCTGCCATCAGGAGGCTGCCCGGGGGGAATCCTCCGGCCAGGACCACAGACTGAAGGACAACTTCATCCTCAGGCTGTCAAAGGGAAACTGAACTCGCTCCCGAACTTTTCCCCCCGGGCCCCCTTCTGCCCCAGGCACCCCTGGGAATATAACCCCCCCCCCCCCGATCCCACACCCAGGTCCTTCCCCAAACCCCCCCCCTCTAAAATCGAGACACCCAGTCACTTTGTGCAGCATTGGGCTGCTCACTACCTCTTCCCCATGGGGAAAATGAAATCCCTTCTACCACCTCCTCAGTCAGTTTAAATAAAATCTCTCTTGACCCCTTTGTCATTTTAATCAGACTGAATAAGTTTTTTTATGCACTAAAATCTTTTTATCTGCACTTTTTTTCCTGGTTTGCACTCTATCTGCCATGTCCCGCCTGCTTTTATTCCTTTTTTTATTTTTTTTTTTTCTATATTCTTTTTACATTCCCTTTTGTATAGTTTTATCTTATATTTTATATTTGATCCCAGATTTTTTGGCTCTACTGTTAGTGTTATCTTAGGGGGCTGAAGGGCCCTTTTTATTCTCTTTTGTATTACTGTACATGTGGAAGAATTTCAAAAAAAAGCAGACTTGCGACTTGAAATGTTGAAATGTCCCAATGGTGAGGGGGGAAAAGGGGACTCAAGGTCTTAGTATAGCATCCCGATCCCCCGTTTGCATTTAAACTTCTTCTGGCGGGGCCCCCCAGCCTCAGCGCCCGGAGAAACATATAACCCGGGGTGTCTGCCCCTGAAAAGGCCCCCCAAAGAGGGGGTAGGGCCCCAATGGCCCGTAACCTTCAGGGTGGAGTGGGTCACCTGCAGAAGAAAAGGGGCCCGCAGGAACTCCCCGAACTGTACCAACTGGGCAATTACTGGGGCGGCTGGCGTCGGCCTAGGAGGTGAAAAGGCCCCCTCAAAGGGGGAAGTTTTCCCGTGGAGGGTTCTGGATTGGAGGATGGTCTCAGCAACCGGTTGAAACCAAACTCAATTGCCCCCTCGGGCACCCGTACTTCCTTCTCCGGGGGGGTGGAATTGTGCCCCCGCCTTTGGAGTTTTTGGGGTCTCCCTGGGGCGCCGTCGAGGGAGAAATCCAGATCCAAAAAACATCTGGGGCCCCGACGGGGCTCATTGAAGGCGGACTCCATCCCCGGGACTCTCAGGGGAACTCCTGGGGCAGGGATGGGAAAAACGTCCCCAAACCCCCCAAGCCACAATCTTTTGCTTTCTATTTTGCATTCATTCGGGTTTCGGTTCCAGGATTTTCTCAGGTAAGGAGTTCGGATGAGCACAGGTGTTTGGGGGCGTGAGTTTTCCTGTAAACAGGACTGGGATCTCAGTACTCTGAGGGCTGTTGCATGAATTCTCCAACCCCAGATTATCATCATAGATGGTGAGCTGCAGGTCGTAGAACGGATTTAATCCTCTTCGGTAGGAGCCGTTAGAAGTGGCTTTTCTCGTTCCTCCCGCTCACCCGCTGACGATGGAGTCCGGAATTCTAGGGGAGTATTTCACGACACCAGTTCCGGTTACCTTGTCACGCAGGTGTATAATTGTCGCTGACCAAAGATCCCCTCCCAAAGGTTGTGGTTAAAGAACAAAAGAGAAGCGGAGCGCGCATAACCAAAAAAAAAAAAAAAAATAAAAGGGGCGTCCAAAACACCTTCCTTAAAGTGACTGAGGAAATTCTGCAAGGGTACGAGGTGACGGCAGTTTCCTAAAACCTACAATTGCTCGGCCCATCTCAACGCAGAAAACAGCCACCGAATAACTGCTGAATAATGAACGAGATTTTCCGATCCTTAAGGTAGGGTAATTGGGTGTGCGTGTTGCTCAAGTGTGAGTGAACCATTGTGAAAGGAAGACCGTTGCAATCCTCCGCCCGGCGGAGAAGGGCGCTGGTCGAGAGACTGGCATTGAGAATGTACTCCAACACAGTGTGGGAGGCGGTTGTTTGCGGTAAGCCCGGTCTTCATGTTGCGTTGAATTCATTTCGGTGTGGTCAAGCCTTACTGTCAGGATAGTCAACGGAGGCGAGCTGTATAGTCTGAATTTCAACACAAAGTTTATTTTCTCTCAAGAATAGTGCAAAACGAATAGCAGGTGATTTCAGGTGCGGATCTCTGTGAAGGATCACCTCGGTGGAGAGGTGGGGTTCAGGGTGATACAGTCCAGAGACCAAAAGGTCAATGACCACACAATCCCGGGTAACTAATGCTTGTCCCTTTTCCTTCGGTATAGGAGAAAGGAAGATCTGTCCAGTGAGCCTTGCCCGGCACACACCGAGACACCAGAGATCGAAGGGGACATCAGGTAACTAGATGATTTCTCTGGAATCCTGGAGGACAGTAGCACAATGACACAGAGGTTAGGGTTTTCAAAAGTACCGTATACGTTACGATCGTGGAGCTCTTCGGATGTGAGGCAGGCTGGGAACGGAACCATGAGGTCTGTTCCTGTTGGAGGCTTGACCGGTGAAAACTGATTATTGAGGTGCAGTGTTTTATAGGTGCCTTGATGAGTCGCTGATAATGACCAAGTGAGGGTGGGAAAAAAAAAAAAAAAAAAAATTAGAACTCTAGCGGCTGGGAACTGTGACGCTAGGCAGGGTGGTTTGGCTGGCTGACCTCCGTGCTTGCCAGGTCACGGACACTAATCTCGGTTTATGAGAATAGCTAGTTTGGGTACAAAGTTTAAAACTAAAAGCTTGCCCACATTAAGATGTTTTCTAACATCTTGAATGAAATGTTGGTAGCAATGTCAGAAAACAGATTTCAGTGAGTTACTAGTTTTATGATCATGAACATATGTTTGAGCTTCTAAGCATAAAACGCTCAGTTTAGCCGCTTCTGTGAAGAGTAACACTATTGGTTAGTGGCAACTAAGCAAATGAACCAGGAAAGGAAAGTCCAACAAGTGCTGAAAACCTTCTTTCTCGCGTAGAGGAATGATAGATTGTATATAAGTTAAAACTAAAACCTTGGCCCACATTAAAGTTGTTTTTAACATTCTTGAATGAAATGTTTTAGCCACAGCAGAAAACAGATTTCAGTGACTTACTAGTTTTATGATCATGATTCATATGTTTTAGCTTCTAAGCAATTTAAAACACTCAGTTTAGAGCGCTTCTTCTTCTGTGAACAGTAACCACTCTGTTTAGTGTAACTAAGCAAACTGAACAGAAAGAAAGCACATAAGTGCTGAAAACCTTCTATCTCTGTTAGAGAAATGTATAGTTTGTAAAAAGTGAAGACTAAAAGCTTGCCACATGAAAGATGTTTCTAAAATCTTAAATCTGAAAATGTTTTAAAAGCACACATGCAGGAAAACAGATTTCAGTGAGTGTACTAGTTTTATGATCATGAACATATGTTTGAGCTTTATAAGCATAAAATGCTCATTTTTTAAACAGCTTCTGTGAACAGTAACACTCTGTTAGACTGCAACTAAAAAAAAGCAAAAAAACTGAACAGATAGAAAGCCCAACAAGTGCGGAAAACCTTCTTTCTCTGTTAGAGAATGATATTTTGTACAAAGTTTAAGACTAAAGCTTGCCCAGATTAAAGATGTTTCTAACATCTTAATGAAACACACCCTACCAGCGGTCCCAGCCAACAGCTTTTTAGCAAATGCAGAAAACAGATTTCAGTGAGTTACTAGTTTTATGGATCATGAACATATGGGTGAGATTCTAAGCAGAAATCTGCTCAGTTTGTAGCGCTTCTTTGAACAGTAACACTTCATGTTCGTGCAACTAAGAAGCATGTAGATGAACAGAAAGAAAGCACACAAGTGCTAACACCTTCTTTCCTCTGTTAGAGAATAATATTTTGTACAAAGTTAAGACTAAAGCTTTCCACTGATGAGAAAGATGTTTCTAACATCTTAAATGAAGGATGGTTTAGCAATGCAGAAAAACAGATTTCAGTGAGTTACTAGTTTTATGATCATGAACATATGTTTGAGCTTCTAAGCATAAAACGTTCAGTTTAGCGCATTCTTGAACGATTAACACTCGGTTACATGCAACTAAGCAAATGAACAGAAAGAAAGCACAAGGTGCTGAGAAAGCTTGGTATCTGTTAGAGAATGATAGTTTGTAAAAAGTGAAGACTAAAGCTTGCCCACATGGAAAGATGTTTTCTCATAAAATCTTAAATGAAATGTTTTAGACAAGTGCAGAAGAACAAGATTTCAGCTGAGTTACTAGTTTTATGATGCATCCACCCTCATACTCACAACAACACAGATGGGTTGAGACTTCTAAAGCATACCCCCCCAACCCACAACCTGCAGTTTAGCGCTTCTTTGAACAGTAACCTGCTGTTTTAAGTGCAACTAACAAATAAACAGAAAGAAAGTCCACAAGTGCTGAAAAACCTTCTTTCTCTGTTAGAGAATGATTAGTTTGCATAAAGTTAAAACTAAAAGCTTGCCCACCATTAAGGTGTGTTTCTCAACATCTTGAATGAAATTTGCTTCTAACAATACTTGAATTATGTAACTCAAGATTGTGGGCACGTCCACACGCAGCGGGCTTCTCGCATCTGTCTCCGACAGACACGTGGGTTTATTCGTGGTTTTTGTCTGTTGTGAGAGTCGCAGTGTTTTTGGTACGTCGTCATTGCGTCTACACTGTTTTTTAGGCGCATACCCCAGCCCCTCTGTTGTTGACCAAGCTCGCAAGTAAGCTCGGCCCGAAACACATGCCACACCCATACGCTTGTTGAGATGTTAAACTCTTGCAAAAAAGTTGGCCAAACCCAGTTGTCAGAAAGCAGAGTTCAAATGTGGCCAGAAGGCAGAGGGACGTCTGAACGCTCCTCAGCAAGACTCAGCTTTGACACTCAAGCTCAGATTGATATACGACTTTTAAGCATGTTTAGCAGCTGACATTGACAATAACACACACGAGACCCCAATAAGGAAGTACAAACAACTCCGCGCCAAGAGAAATGTCGTGCACTACTCTCTCTATCCGTACATCAACCATGTATTGAAGGATTGTAACAGTAACAACAAAAAACCATCAATGTCTGGGCCAACCAGGAAAGCTGGGGATGACAGGGGAGGTCTAGGAGCAGACTCCTGGAGACGCGGAACGCTGGCTGCCTTTCAGAGCTGGAGATGAGTTGGGCATGAGAACAGCCAGGGCCAACCTTGACCCGCTGCAGCAGAGAGGACTACGAGACAGTACTCCAGGAGGATAGCCCCTCAATTCAGCGACAGCAGAGACACTCGGTAGCTGAACTGGCAAGAGGGGATAAAGACCATTAACGGACTAACAAGCCCCACAGGACGGAACCTGATGACAGCAACATCTCTCTGCATGACCGAGCCTGAACACCTTCTTCACCGTCGCTTTGTGAGGCACAAAACCGCACACCACTGCCAGAAGACTCCCCCCTCCTCCCAGTGACCAGGTGATGATGCTGACCCCGGACAGCGTGAGCAGACTCCTTCAGCAGGAATCAATGCACGACACAAAGCTCCAGGGTCCTGACAACATTCCTGGGCGTGCTACCTGAGAGACGTGTGCAGCAGAACTCACTGATGTGTTCTTCACAGCGTACTTAGGTCGTGGTTAGTGCGTCTACACACACAACCTGTCACACTCTACTCTACCCCCGGCTGTTGTGTCCCAACCATGCTTCAAAGCTACCACCATCAGTCCAGTCCCGAAGAAGCCATCTCCATCCTGCTTCAAATGCCGACCGTCCGTGTTGCACTTACTTCCCATCCTCAATGAAGTGCTTTTGAACGGGCTAGTCCATGCACCACATACAAGTCTGCCCGCCCGTGCTCCTGCCTGGCCCATTCCAGTTTAGCATATATCGGACACTCCAACCGCTTCGACCGAATACACACGCCATCTTAACGACCCTCCACTCAGCACTCACACATCTAGAGAAAAACGAAGCATACGTTCAGAATGCTGTTCATAGACTTTTCAACTGTCAGTATCTCAACCCACAATCATCCCTCAACAGCTCATTTCACAAACTGGTCGAAGCACTGGGCTCAACACTGTCGCTGTGGCAACTGGCTGTTTGGACTTTCTGACCTGGAAGACCTCAGGCAGGTACGTGTCGGTCAGCAACAACATACCAGTCAGCACCATCACAGCTGAACACTGGGGGCACACCCCAAGGAGGTGTGCTGAGCCCCCTCCTCTTACACTTCTGCTGGACCCCGACACTGCACATCACGCGTTCACAAACTCCAACCTCCTTCATGAAACGTTTAGCGGATGACTACACCGACTGTGGTGGGTCTCATTAGCAACAGCAGATGCGACAAATACAGGAGCGAGGTGAGGCCCGCCCTGGACGGGTGGGGTGCAAGTGACAACAATCTCTCTCTGAACGTGGAGAAGATGAAGGAGATTGTTGGTTGACTTTCAGGAGAGGCGCACACTCAGCATGTTCCTTCTGACCATACAAAGGTGACTGGGAGAGAGAGTGAGCAGCGCCCCGAGTCTCCTGCCCTGGGTGTGCACATCACAGAGAACCCTCCTGGAACTCCGACAACACTGCAAGCACTGGCCAAGAAATCTATCACAGCAGCGTCTCTAACTTCCTCCGGCAAACTGGAGGAGGAGCCAGAGCCCCACCACGCCCCATCATGTACACCTTCTACAGAGGCATCCATCGAGGAGTCATTCTGACTAGCTGCATCACTGTGTTGCTATGGCTGCCTGCCATGCGTCCTGTCTGGAAGACTCTCGCACCGCAACGTGAGAGCAAGCTGAGAAGATTCTTTGGTTGTTCCTCTCTCCTCCCTTCCCCTCCAGGACATCATAATGGAACCCTGTCTCACTCGCAAAGCCCGTCTGCATTGCAGGTGATCCACCTCACCTGTCCCACACACGACTTCTTCAGTCTGCTGCCATCAGGGAGGAGAGGATGCGGGGTCTCCAGGACCAGGGACCAGCAGATCTGAGAGTGACAAGCTTCAATCCATCAGGCTGTCAGGAACGCTGAACTCCGCTCCCGAACACTTGACCCCCCAGCTCCCTCTTTCTTGTGTTCTGCCCCCAGGCACCCACTGAACTAGTGAACCCCCCTCCCCCCCAGATCCCCCACATATCCAGGTTTCCTATCCACCACCCCCTCCCTCTAACACTACGATGACATGCAACCAGTACCACTTTGAATAGCAGGCATTGGTCTGCTCACTACATCATTCACCATGGAACTGTACGTCATTGCTACCGACCTCATGCAGTCAGTTTAAAAAAATAACTGCTCTTGAGTCCACTTTGTCCACTTTAATGCAGACTGAACTACGTCTTTTTTTTTTATGCACTAAAATGTCCGTGTAAGCTGCACTGTTTGTTCACTGGTTTTGCACTCTATCTGCCATGTGGGCCTGTGCACTGCTTTTATTTAACCTTATGTTTTATTTTATTTTTCTATCTATTCTTTTTTTACATTCCCTTATTGTATACGTTTTATCTTATATTTTATATTTGATCTCGATTTTTAGGCTCTACTGTTAGTGTTATCTGTATGCACCGGGGGTCTGCGGAGTACGCATATGTTTTTGATTCTCTGTATGTATGTACTGTACATGTTGAAGAAATGGACATATAAAGCAGAGCCGTGACTTGACTTGACTTGAAATGCTTTGAAATGTCCCAATGGTGAGGGGAGATTCAGAGGACCCTCAAGGTCTTGTATAGCATCCTGACTCAACCGCTTAGCATAGCCTTCTTCTGGCCGGAGGCGATCAGCCTCGCGCGCACCGCAGAGGAAAACATATAACCAGGGGTGTCTGCCCACTGAATGTGCCCACCAAGAGGGGTGCGGCTAGGCCACAATGCTCCTTCCGCGGAGCCTTCAGGGTGGAGTGGGTCACCCCTGTCAGAGAGAAAGGGCCTGCAGGAACTCCAGAACTGTACCAACTGGGCAAATTAACTGGGTCGACTCTGGGCAGTCTTCGCACCTAGGAGGTGAAAGGTTTCCACCCTCAAGGAGTAAAGTTTCCTCGTGGAGGGAGTTCTGGATTGGAGGATGGTCTCAGCAACCATCGGTTGAGAGACCAGAAGCTACGAGATGTGCCCACCTCAGGTGGCCACAACCCGGTAACTTCCATTGCTTCGTATGTAGGGGTGGAATATCGTTTGCCCTCCGCCTTGAGAGTAGTCCCTCCGAGTGGGAATCTCCAGTTGACGCCGCCGTCGAGGAGAGAATCAGATCCAAGAAACATACTCGGATTTTAGGACGTCCAGCCAGAACGGGGCTACTATCTAGAAGACGGACTCCCATCCTGGCTTACTCTCAGTAGAACTCCTGGGAGTCAGAACGATAGGGGGAAAAGCGTACAGACGAAGCCTCGGCCAAGTCTGCACCATGGCATTCCAGCCCCCAGTGGAGCCGGATGAGTCAGAGAGAACCAAAGGGGACAGTGCGATATCATCTGAGTCGCAAACAGATCCACTTGACCAAATGTTCTCCATATCTGCTTCACCCACCTCGGGGTGAAGCCTTGCATTCCCCGGGCCTCGGCCCCTGCCCCTCAACAGGATGTCTGCTCCCATATTCAGATGCCCAGGGAATGTGAACTGCTCATCAGCAAGACTACGGATTTTGCCCTGGGACCACACAAGGATCTGGTACGCGTAGTTCTGTACAACGGCGTGAGCACAGAAGCCCCTTGGTGGTTAATATAAGAGACCACCGTTGTGTTGTCGATGCGCACCAACACATGGTGACCTCTTAAGTCTGGGAGAAAGTTTTTTAATGCTTGAAGCATGGCCAGCATCTCCAGGCAGTTTATATGCCTCCACAAACCGCGGGCAGGGTGGCCACTCATGACCACACCCCAGCCGGTGAGGGAAGCATCCGTCGCTAGCGTCACGCAACGACAAGGAGCTCCAAGCACCGGGCCCCTGAGACAAGAACCAAGATCTCCTTCCACATGTCCAAGGCACGTAGGACCCCTGCGTGACCTTGAGTATGCGAAGCAGCTTTCCCCTCGGGGAGAACCCCTTGGTCTTGAGCCACCACTGTAGGGGTCTCATGTACAGCAGGCCAAGAGGTATCACGTTGGACGCAGCTGCCATCAGACCCAGCAGTCTAGAACTGCTTGACAGTGAGTGACCGACGGGCCTTCTCTTACTCTCGCGAATAGCGAAGGCGGTCAAGATTCGACTTGATCCGAAACAGGAGACATCTGTGCCTCCACTGTGGTCGAATCCCACACCATCGCCCAGATAAGTGGTTCTCTGTACTGGAGAAAGCACACCTTTCTTGGCATTAAAGATCTTAACCCCAGGTCTTTCGAGTGAGCGGAACGACATCTTGATGCCGAACCGCCATCCGTCCACGTCTGATTGAGCTAATATCAACCAACTCATCGCACCATGTGCTTGAGGTCGTGAAAGTGTGGGGTGAGAAATGCAAGGCCAAAGGACGAACCGGTATTAGTAGGCCCAAAAGCCAACTTCAGGAACTTTCCTATGATGGGAAGGATGGAGTATGCATCTTTCTAGATCGATCGTGACCACCAGTCCTCAGACTTGATCTAGTGAGATACAGCCCTGTTTGAGTGAGAGCGTGCTGAATTGACTGAGCGGTTCAAGACGCCGATCTAACATAGGACGCTTCTTTTAAATCACGCAGATCTAAAAATTAGGACGCCACCCCATTCATCCTTCCTTGGAACGGTGAAGTACTGGCCCCCCCACCCTGTACTTGTCCCCTGACCCGGACACCACTATGCAAGGAGGGACCACCTCGATGGCCTCCGTCCTCTGAGAGTGTCCTACTTCTGTTCCATTACTAGAGCCTCCTCGGGGCCCACCAGGGTGAAAAAACACCCCCCCCCCCCCCCCCCATTGTATTAAGGCAGAGGAGAACCGAACTGGATTCTCTGGCCTCTCTCTACAGTGTGCAGGACCCACTGAGACATGTTTGGCAGTAGTTTTCACGCTGCTAAATAGTCTACTAAGGGAACCAGTCTCCTCGTGACTGACCTCTGGTGTAACACAGCTGCTGGCTCAGTGCCCTGATTGCAGCAAACTCATCAGGGGGCAGCTGAAACTAGCTTCTCAAGAGACCCTCCGTGGAGGTCATGAGCCTCTAAGCACCGCTATGTTTCCGGTCCAGTAAACTGAGAGAACGCTCGCCAGAGACCCGCTGTGCCCTGGAACACTGGGCAGGTGTTGGCCGATCGATCTCCTGAGGGCACTGAGGAGAGACGGGCACCGTGTAATGCAGTTGGACACCGCTCTTCCCCAGAGGGGCCCTGCCCCTCCGAGGTCCTGAGCCACAGCATCAGGACCTCTCATAGCTGAGTCTCCTATTAAAAATGACGGTCCCTCAGACCCACGTCGTTGTCTGCTAGGAAGACTCGACCAGAGCCTGCTTGGGGCAGGACCCAATGAAGCACACTGGCAGGATGCAGGATAGACACCATGTAATGCAGAGTACCCCGCTCTTCACCAGAGGGAGCAGGCCCTCAAAAAGTCCTAGGCCTAGGGCATCAGGACGTTACGACGAAGGCTATCCAGTGAAAATGACGGTCCCGCAGACCCGCTTTCCGCTAGAAGCCTTCAGCCTGGGAGTGCCACTCTGACTCTAGACCTCTTGCGGAGTACGAGAAGTGACACCCCTAGAATGAGGAGCTTGAACACGATAGGTTGGGACTGCTCCACCACAGCAGCCCCTGCTGACCGCCTCAACCTCCTCAGAGGAAGAGAGTAAAACATGTGTTTCTTACTCAGTTCTTGTTTTTATCCAAGTGCTCCTGTATATCTAACTTCTCAAAGTGAGATCAATGTCATATTATCTTCCTCAGAATTAAATGCAATCAAACAATCAGACGAGTAAAACACGGATCTGGTGTGATACAATGTCATATCGAAAAACCGAAAGTGATATATCTAAACTTCTCATAGTCAGATAAATACTGAATTTAATTCCTCAGAATTAAATGCAGCTAAACACCCAGACGAGTATACATGGTCTGGTGTGGGTAGATTCATTTCAAGAATCAAGAATCAAAATGATATATCTAACTTCTCATAGTCAGACAAATGCCTCATTTAATTCCTCATTATTAAATGGAGCCAAACAACCAAACGCAAGATTACAAGCACGGACACACTCCTGGGCGCGTGCGCGGCAAGAGCGGAGAAACACAATCAGCCCCCTTATTTTCCAAGAGCCGACCACGCGAGCTACGGTCCTCATTAATGCTGCTTGTTATAATATTAGGCATAATATGCTTGTGTAACTGATGTTTATGCAACTGCGAGCTCATCGACGCCCTCCGTGTCAACCTCCTAGAAAAAAAATAGGAGTATCCCCCCCCCTCCCTCCCTTTGCAAGGACAACAACACCAACTTCTGAAACCCACCCCGAAAGCGGGCACCGCGAAAGCGAACCCCACGAGCACAGCCACTCCTCCGCCTCGGCAAAAGCAGGACCGGCACAGCGAGAAATGCTAGTGAGGCTCCCTCCTCAAAGAGAGCCTCCTGAGAGTGAAACAAAGCAGTAACAGACGGTCGCATCGCGGGCCATCATCTCCCTCGAGAGCTGATTCTGCGTGCTTCGCTCTCAAGCAGACAACACACTGCGTGTGTCCCTACCCCAAATATAGTTTCTCTCTCGTATCTTGGGCAGGGAAAACACACAGCCTGAACGCTGCCTGCTTTAGCCCAAAAAACTCTTCCTTGACCTGAAGTTTGATATAATGGAGCTTATCAGTGGGACAAACAACACTAATAAGACTCACAAACAGATAGCGACTGACACACACACAGAGCTTCGCTAAAGACAAAAAGCTGATGCTCGCTACACCTCACGTGCTTTTATAGCTTCCTGGTTGCTACTTCACCCGCCTATGACATCTCGCCCATTCATGGGACTGATTACACATGTTATTCAGAGGCGGTCAAGATGAAGGGCGTTCCCATCACGTTTTCGGACGCAGGTCGAGTTCCTGAAGGGGAACCTTCTTTCTCTGTTAGAGAATAATAGTTTGTACAAAGTTAAGACTAAAGCTTGCCCACATTAAAGACGTTTCTAACATCTTAAATGAAATGTTTTAGCAATGCAGAAAACAGATTTCAGTAAGTTACTATTTTTATGATCATGAACATATGTTTGAGCTTCTAAGCATAAGACTCTCAGTTTAGCGCTTCTGTGAAGAGTAAGACTCTGTTAGTTCAGCTAAGCAAATGAACAGAAAGAAAGCCCACAAGTACTGAAAACCTTCTTTCTCTGTTAGAGAATGATAGTTTGTACAAAGTTAAGACTAAAGCTTGCCCACATTAAAGATGTTTCTAACATAAATGTCTTAGCAATGCAGAAAACAGATTTCAGTGAGTTGCTAGTTTTATGATCATGAACATATGTTTGAGCTTCTAAGCATAAAACTACTCAGTTTAGCGCTTCTGTGAAGAGTAACACTCTGTTAGTGCAACTAACCAAATGAACAGAAAGAAAGCCCACAAGTACTGAAAACCTTTCTCTGTTAGAGAATGATAGTTTGTAAAAAGTTAAGACTAAAGCTTGGCCACATGAAAGATATTTCTAACATCTCAAATGAAATGTTTTAGCAATGAAAAAAACAAATTACATACAATTACTATTATCATGAACATAAACATAAGCTTCGAAATCATAATAATAAAACTATAAGTACATCCCCTAATATAAACACAATACACTCTACAACTACAAAAATGAAAATAAAGAAAAAACAAAGCCCACATGTGCTGAAAACCTTCTTTCTCTGTTAGTTTAGACACTGTCGCTGTTGGACAGTGTTATTCCTGCTTCCTGCTTGCCTTGCTGCTGTTTTGTGATCGTAGCTCCATGTAGCTTTGTTTTTCTGTAGAATCTTTATCTTACTATCACTCTCTGTTGTTTAAAGTGATAAAATATGACTGAATTCCCACCATATTTCTGATGTTATCTATCAATATAATCTGATTAATTTGATCATTATCTTTTATTTTAAATCCGTGAGTGCAGTGCACCTGCATCGCGTTAGCACTCGTTAGCTTGTCATTAGCGTTTCCATTTGTGCCTATCGCTGTTTCCTTTCTTTTCCTTCTTTCCTTTCTTCATCAAACAACTGTGGTAAGAATCTTTCATCAAGCACGGTGAGTAATGACTTCCCCTGCTATTGTTATTTGCACTGCTTGCCACATGTATAGTTTATCTATCTCTGTTGGCGACGAGGGATTCACATGTGATAAATGCAGGGAAATAGTTAGGCTGACAGAGAAGATTTCAGAATTAGAGACACGCATCCAAACTTTAATTGAGGACAGTAAGAATGTGAGGGCTCTAGATGCGGCTTTGGATGCGTTTAGCTCAGGGAGTCCTGTACATTGTTCGGTTCCGGTAACAGATCAAAATTGCAGCAGGGCAACTGGGTGACTGTGAGGCGGCATAGTCGTGCGTCTAAACACCATTCTTCTGTTCTGATCAAAATATTAAACAGGTTCTCCCCACTCAGTGATGCACCCACTGAGAAACCTGATGAAAGTGCTCTAGTTATTGGTGATTCTATTGTACAGAACGTGAAAATAGAGACACCAGCCACCATAGTACAATGTTTACCGGGAGCCAGAGCGCCTGACATCTTAGCAAATTTAAATGTGCTGGCTAATGCTAAACGTAAATACAGTAAGATTGTTATTCATGCCAGCACTAATGATGTTCGACTTCGCTAATCGGAGTTCACTAAAAATAACATTAAAGAGGTGTGTGAACTTGCAAGCATGATGTCAGAAACTGTAATATGCTCTGGTCCCCTCTGTGCTTACTGTGGTGATGAGATACATAGCAGATTATCATCACTCAATGGCTGGATGTCTAAGTGGTGCCCGCAGAATAACATAGGTTTCATAGACAATTGGACAAGTTTTTGGGGCAGACCTGACCTGTTGAAAAGAGATGGCCTTCATCCCTCCTCCTGGGGTTGTGCCGCTCTTCTCTCTAGAAATATGGCACATAGTCTTAGAGTTTGTACTTGACTAACTGGGGCCCAGGTCAGGAAGCAGACAGACTGGCTAAACTGACCGTCTGCTAGCCGCCTCACGTCACAGAAGTCAGTTATTCTCAGCACATAGAGACTCTTTTCACCTACATATCACACTATAGAGACTGTGTCTGTTCCCCCGGGCTAGAAAATACAAAAAATGTCCAAACCAATTTAAGAGCAACAATTTAACTGAGGTTCAACAAATAAAAAACAGATGTAATACGGATAAACAAATGATAAAGCTTAGCTTATTGAATATCAGGTCCCTTTCTACGAAAGCACTTTTTGTAAATAATATGATCACTGATCATAATCTAGATGACACTCTGTTTGACAGAAACCTGGCTAAAACCTGATGATTACATTATTTTAAATGAGTCTACACCCCAAGATTACTGTTTATAAACATGAGCCACGTCCAAAAGGTAAAGGGGGAGGTGTTGCTTCGTCAATTTATAACAATGTTTTCAGGATTTCTCAGAGGGCAGGCTTCAAGTATAACTCGTTTTTGAAGTATTGGTGCTTAATATAACATTATCCAGAGAAACAAATGTTAATGATAAATCCCCTGTGATGTTTGTGCTGGCTACTGTATACAGGCCACCAGGGCACCATACAGACTTTATTAAAGAGTTTGCTGATTTTACATCCGAGTTAGTGCTGCATGCAGATAAAGTTTTAATTGTTGGTGATTTTAATATCCATGTTGATAACTAAAAGATGCATTGGGATCAGCATTTATAGACATCTGAAACTCTATTGGGGTTCTAGACAACACGTCCTCAGGACCTACTCATTGTCCCGAAATCATACTCTAAGATTTAATACGGTCACATGGAATTTATGTTGATGGTGTTTTGAAATTATGCAGCCAAGCGATGATACTTAGGATTCATTCTTTAGTTTTGTGCAAACTTCATATAGCTAAAACTGTAAATTCTACGTCTTGTTAAAAAGTATGGTAGAACCATCACTTCTACCACAAAAGACTGCTTGGTTAGTAATCTTTATCCTGATGTATCCCAATTCCTTAGCATATACCAAAACCTCAGAACAACTTGATGATGTAACAGAAACTATGGACTCTCTCTTTTCCTACCATTTTAAATACAGTTGCTCCTTTACGCTTAAGGACGGTTAAGAAAACAGTCTGACACTGTGGTATAATGAGCACACTCGCACCCTAAAGAGAGCAGCCGAAAAAATACACATGGAAGCACCAGCTGGAGTAAACCAAAACACCAGAGGTATTTCGTATGCTTTGGAGGAAAGTAACCTATCTTACAGAAAAGCATTAAAAACTGTTAAATCTGATTACTTTTCGTCTCTTTTAGAAGAAAACAAACATAACCCCAGGTATTTATTCAATACAGTCACTAAATTAACAAAAAATAAAGCATCAACAAGTGTTGACATTTCCCAACATCACAGCAGTATGACTTTATGAACTACTTTTATTCTACAGTCGATACTATTAGAGATAAAATTGTAAACCATGCAGCCAACAGCTACAGTATCACATCAGACAGTGCACTATAGATCCCCTGAGGAACAGTTTTCACACTCATTCTCTACTATAGGAGAGGAAGATTTGTATAAACTTGTTCACTCATCTAAACCAACAAAACATGTACTTAGACCCTATTCCATCTAAGCTCCTAAAAGAGGTACTTCCAGAAAGTCCATAGATCTCTTTCTGACTATTATTAATTCCTCTTTGTCATTAGGATTTATCCCCAGTAACCTTCAAACTGGCTGTTATTAAGCCTTCTCATCAAAAAAACCACAACTTGACCCCAAAGAACTAGTTAATTACCGACCGATCTCGAATCTCCCATTTCTGTCCAAGATACTAGAAAAGGTGTATCCTCACAATATATTCCTTCTTAGAGAAAAATGGCATCTGTGAGAATTTTCCAGTCAGGAATTTAGACCGTATCATTGTACTGAGACTGCTTCTCCTTAGAGTTAAAATGGACCTGCTCTTAATCATTTGATCGTGGTTGTATCTCTCTATTAGTGCTATTGGATCTTAGTCCTGCGTTTGACACTATTGACCACACTCTTCTTTTGCATAGACTAGAAAACCTTTGGTTGGCATTAATGGAAGTGCATTTGCATGGTTTAAAAATCGTACTTATATGACCGCCATCAATTCGTAGCAGTGAATGAAGAGGGATCATATCGTTCACAAGTGCAAAAGATATGGAGTACCTCCAGGCTCAAGTCAAAGTTCATTCTTTCTTTAATAGCGCTTTAGACAAAAAAGATTGCATCAAAGCAACTGAACAACAATTAATTAGGAAACAGGTGTCAATAATCTCAAAATGACAGTTAAAGGCAGTTCCAATCATTGAATTTCAGTGATGTCATCATGCAGCTCTCAGTATCAGTTTAAATAGTACTCGTATCTGTGCAATAATTTGCAATCAAGTCAACGATATGGCGTAAATGAAGTGTCCCCAACTAAGCAAGCCAGAGGCGATAGCGGCAAGGAACCAAAACTCCATCGGTGACCGAATGGAGAAAAAAACCTTGGGAGAAACCAGGCTCAGTCGGGGGGGCCAGTTCTCCTCTGGGCCAGACTAAACCAGCAGTTCAGATTCCAGGCTGCAGCAAAGTCAGATTAGTGCAAAGAATCATCTGTTTCTGTGGTCTTTTGTCCGGTGTGTTCGTCTTAGGACAAGGTATTAGAATGTTATGTTTAAGCCAGGTTAAAGAGATGGGTCTTTAATCTAGATTTAAACTCTAAGAAGATTGTGTCCTGCCGTCCCGAACAATGTTAGGTAGGTTATTCCCCAGAGTTTGGGCGCTAAATAGAAGGATCTGCCGCCCGCAGTTGAACTTTGAATAATTCTAGGTATTCATCAAATTGCCAAGAGTTTTTGAGAATGCATCGGTCGTGGGACGGACTATAATGTAACAAGAGCTCGTTCAAATACTGAGGTGCTAAACGCATGTCAGGGCTCTTGTATAAGTAATAAGCAAGATTTTAAAATCTATAACTTACATGTTTGATAGGGAGCCCAGTGCAGTGTTGACAGGAACCGGGCTAATATGATGCATACTGTCCTGGTTTCTAGGTAAGAACCCTCTAGCTGCTGCATTTTGGACTAATTGGAGTTTTGTTTTACTAAGCGTGCAGAACAACCACCCAAGTATGAGCATTACAAATGTCTAGACCTTAAGGTCGCATAAAACGCATGGATTAACATTTCTGCTGCTTTGACATTGAGAGCATAGGCCCGTAATTTTAGATATATTTTTGAGATGGAAAAATGCAGTTTTTACAAATGCTAGAAACGTTCGGCTTTTTTCTAAGGAAAGATTGCTATCAAATAGCACATCTAAGGTTCCTAACTGATGGATAGTGAAGAATATGACAGAGCAGCCATCAAGTCTTTAGACAAAGCGTTGCTAGGTCATTACATGGCAGAGTTGTGTTAGTTAGCTAGAATTAACACCTCTGTTTTTTTCACAAGAATTTAGCAGGTAAGAAATTACTCGTCAATCCAGTTTTTGTATAGTTGACTATGCATATCCAACTATTTTTCGAAAGTTGGTATGTTTCGCCAGGGCCGTGAAAAAAATATAGAGCTGAGTATCATCAGCATAACAGTGAAAGCTAACACCATGGTTTGTGTCCTGATGATATTTTCCCAAGGGTAACATGTAAAGCGTGAAGAGAAAGGGCCCTAGCTACTGAGGGACAGTGTTATTCCTGCTTCCTGCTTGCCCATTGCTGCTTGTTTTGTGATATGCTCTGTGGTAGCTTTGTTTTTTCTGTAGAATCTTTATATTACTATCACTCTCCGTTGTAAGGTATCCACCCCGCTAAGCCCAAAATAGCGGAATCCAGCGGCCCTGGTCGAAGGTTTAATGCGTATATCGGTCATTTCTTTGCACTTCTGAATTTATCAGGATTTAGTTTGAAATGTTTAGTCTAGGCTCCATGTTTACCTGGACTCCAATTGTCACGTGATCATTAAATTTAGGCAAATTTTCGATCAAAAGCTGAGTCACAGAATATCGATTGTTTATTAATTTAGATATTTGATATTCTGAAAATCCATACTTTCATCATTATCGTTTCACTGCGTGACGACCGGTATCGCTTTAGAAGTAGCATTGTCGGAAGCCAGATTGAATGCTCTTCTCGACACAACTCGTCAGTCTGATCTTACAACTTGATGCAGGGTAAAAGAATAAAAAAAAAATAGCTACCTTTTAAATTCGGACTCGCCGTACGGCAGCCCCTGCTTTACTCGTTTACCAGAAAAGTAGCAGTTTTTATATATTTACGAAAACGAGCAACTTATTTAAGACAGTAATAGTCAGAAATCGAAATGGACTCAATTGATGTGCCCATGCTCCACTATTAAACCTCTTCGTATGAGCAATCCTGAACACAGATTTGAAGGTAATACCTTTGCTTTAATCTACTAATTAATAATGAATTAAGAATAATGCAGAATAAATCATATATACACATTTAATGTATCAGTCAGGTAAAATTGTAATCATGCCAATTACATAATGAAAATAATAAGAAGCCAATTTTAGAAAGGATAGTGTAATTGTAAATGCACATTGTATGTTGTGTTTTGCAACTTTGCTCCTGCACATCAGACACTATAGCCATATAGGAACGGCCAAGTGATCCATGCAGGAGGCACCACATTTACATAGTCACGACATAGTAAGATAAACCGTTTTTTTTTTGGTTTATCCTAATTTAAGACACATGGTCCACAATGCATAGCAAGCACTCGATGTGTTTCGAGAATAAACTTACCTAGCCAATGTGTACATTCACATCAGGGTCACACCTGGCTGGAGATAAACATTCTCAAAAGACCCCTAAAGGGGGACACACCCCCCCTTCTCAGCAGAACACAATTCTACAAAAGTTTTCAATCTTTCTCATAATAAAAATGACTACTTTTGAAAGTGAGACCATTTTACCAATCGCACAGAGACCTTTAAAATGATACCAAACATGAAAAGTTTACAAGCATGAATCCTGAAGATATAGTAAATGTTTTATGTGAGCGTAACAACTGTTAGATGCCTGGACCATGTGCCCTGGGGGGGAAGGAGGGGGAAGGTACCAAAGAGCAAATGGTCTTTCTTCCAGATCTTCCTATCTGTTTGTTTGGTCCACGAGGAGATCAAAGCCCATTGTTTTGGTGCATCTGCATTTGCATTGCGAGAGTTCCTGAAAGTCTGGCTTCACAAAGAATTCATTTCATAATGAAATAATTTCACTCCTTGCAGCATTACAATAGTCTAACCTTGAAGTCATAAATGCATGGATTAACATATCACAAAAATAAATTAATAGAATAAAACTAAATATAGATATATTTTTGAGATGGAAAAATGCAGTTTTACAAATGCTAGAAACGTGGCTTTCTAAGGAAAGATTGCGATCAAGTAGCACACCTAGGCAGGCGCGCTGGAAGCTGTTTCATGCGGGGGGGGCTGAGGGCTGGGTTGGAAAATATGTGACGTCATTATGTTGTGACTGATCTGACATGAAATTTCTACTAGTCTTCTCTCTGGCGTGATTGTTACTGTTTTATACACAAAAATTGTAGCCTACTTGATGTACTTGTAC